>NC_057791.1:20630580-20943262 GCF_014905175.1 Aphidius gifuensis | reverse complement strand
TTGTTTGTTGAAATGTTGGATTAGCTTGTCCTTGCCATTGCATTGGATTTAAATTATCATTATTATTTTGCCAATTATCTGTTAAATTTCTTGTTGAATTATTAGCATTTAATTCCCATGGTGGTGTTGTTGGTTGTGATTGATAATTTTGTATATTTGAATAACCCGGTTCTGGTGTCCATATTGTTGGTACTGATGATGCCAAATGTAATGGTTCTGGTGGTGGTGGCCAATTATTATTATTATTACTATTAATATTATTATTACTATTATTATTATGATTATTGTTGTCATTATTATTTGTATTTCTATCACGATCCCAAGTGACAGCAATTCTGTCATAATTTAATACTCCCTGTGACAATGAATTGACATTTTGATTAATCAATAATGTTGGCATTGTATTTGCATATAAATTTTCTTGATGTTCCATTATTCGATTAACTGGATTTTTTCTACGTGATGATTGACGAACAGAACTACGTCTACTTGATCTACGTGTACCATCACGTGATATAACTGATCTACGTTTGACACGACGTGGTGTCATTGGTTTTGGTGATACACTATCATCTTGTATTTGTGGCTCTGGTCTTATTGAATATTCAATACTGTAAAGTGGACGCTGTTGTTTTTTTCTTTTTTTAATCTGCGCTGTTGAAAAAGAAAATACAAATAATTACAATTACTTTGTTTTATATTTGTTTTGTTTTTTTTAATCCATGCATTATTTTTTTTTATTACTATAATATCTATATAATTGTGCACCCACCACAAAAAAAATAAACAATTATTATTATTAGAAAGTTGAGGATTAGGAAAATGAAAAAAAAATTAAAGCCAAGCCAAGTAGTTTATTGTTGCAATTGAATTATTATTGTTTTATTATTGCAATGAAAAATATTGATTGAATGTTTGAATTATTATTATTACAAATAACAATTAAACGACAATACATATGGCAATTAAATATATTGTTGTATATAAATAGATATATATATATATTTTTATATTTAAATTTTATATAAATGCAGTATGAAAAAATAGTCTTAATTTTAAATTTTCATTAATATAATATTTTTTTATCAAAAAGTATATTGATAAAAAAAAAATCAACAAATTACTAAATACATTTTGAAATGTATATAATTTTATTTTTTATTTATTATTAAATTCTCTGATAACAACATGCTCTAAAGCCTTTTTTTTTTTTTAGAAAAATTGATATTATTCAGCACCATGTAAATAAACGTATCACAGTAATCAAAAAATAATAATTAGTGAAAAAAAAAAATAATAGAAATCACACATTCTACTTAAGCAAAATTCTACAGTTAGATAATGAAAATTATTCAAAAGTCCATGATAATGACTGTGTTTTGGTAATATATAAATATATTTTTTTTTTTTTCATTTAATTGTATAATACCAAATAATAAATTGATGAAAAAAAAATATTAATAATGATTGCAGTCAAAAAGATAGTTTTAATAAATATATGTTTAAATCCATGAAAAAATCCCTAAATCTTCAAGTGTGAAAAATTTTTTTTTCACATACATATATAATAATAATTAATACATAATTCGAAATAATAATTTCTTTTATCTAATTTTAATTTCGAAAAAATTTTTAAAAAAGTAATTTATTATCTTAAATAAAATATCTGAATCGCTAATCGTTTATCATTATCAGTTGATATTTGTCGTTGATGTTGCTGTTGTTGTTGTTGTGGTTGTTGTGATTGTTGTTGCTGTTGTTGTTGTTGTTGTTCCATAGCTAAACGTGGATCAGAATGATAGGATCTCAAGGGTTGTTCGCGTATAAAATCAGTATAAATTCTTGGTCTGTATGAATTACGATTTTGTCTTGGTGCTTGTGAGGTACGTGCTCTTCTCATAACAGGTGAAACAACGGGACTATAATAACGCGATGATGAATTATCATGATTATTTCTATCATATAATCTCAATTGAGCATTATTATTATTTTCCAATGAATCATATTCACTTGGTGATATTGGCCGATGTAAATGATCAACTGGATTTGAATAATCATTGTAATAATCAATATTATTACTATTAATTTTAATTGATGAATTATTACTTTTGTTACTTTTTGTTGTATCATTACCAACAAATGACATTGGTGATAACTTAACGCGTTGATTACTATTTGTATTATTATTATTAATATTATTATTATTGTTATTATTATTTGAATAATTTAATATTGTTTTTTCAATGATTTTTGGTAGTGTTGTATTACTACTGCTATTATTATTATCACGATAATATAATGAGGAATTATTTGAGCCAGTTGTACCAACACGCGGATAACTTTGATAATTTTGATTTGGTGGTAGAGCTGAGTAGCTAACGTACATTGGATGCAACGGTGTATGGCCAGCAAGACCGAAGTCACCACCTCCAACAAAGTCAACTGTAAAATTTCATTCAACGTACCATTTGGTATATTAGATTATTTTATCATAGTTTTTTTTTTTTTTTTTTCTTTTATCTATTTTATTTATAACGCGATTATGTATTTTTTTTTTTTTCATTGAAAATTTCTACCCTCTCAAAATGCAACAATTATTTTCAACTACTTATTATTATTATATACCTGTGCTATATATTTTTTATTTTTTTTTTTGCATGCCACATCGAGATATTTGAAGTGAGAAATAGATAAAGATACGCAGTGTGTTATTTAACAAAAAAAGACCGAGCCAAAAAAAAAAAAAAAAAAAACCAACTTACCAAAATGGGGGATCAAATCCACCAATGAAATCGACTGCAATTTATAAGCCCAATATTTATGAAAGTGATATGAATTAAGTGGTTTGTAAAAGAAAAAAAATATAAATAAATGACATTGTGTGTTTGAAGCAGTGAAAATTATATACCCCATTTGTATTTTAAATACGAAATATAGATAAATATATTTGAATAGTGTGTAGGTACCCAGAGCCAATTGATAAATCCTTCACACCATTATTAACAATTTTTTTTTTATGCATATATTAAGTTTTTAAAGTAAATAAAATACTTACAGCTATCATCCTCTTCCATGAATGCTCGAGTTAAAAAAATACCTCCAATAATAGCCATTAACTGTGTAAATAAAAATGATGAATTTAATATTTATATTTTTCAATGATATTTTATAAAAATAATACTCACAACTAATATACATTGTGTTGATGCATGAATAATTTCAATAACTTCGTAATTCAATACGCAGTTTGTAACATTAGTAGGCCTTACTAAAAAACCTGGTTCAGTAACATCATAAGCAGCATTGCAACCTGGACCATTTTCTTGCCACCATGAAAAACTTCCAGTTCCAAAATTTAAAATATCGCTCATCTGTAATAATTAACAATTAATAATTATTCATTCATTAAATATGCATATACTATTTTTGTTTTTTAAATTACCTTGTTTAATCCACCAACTTCTAGATAAAAACATATTAAAAAAATATTCCATCCCAGCCACAATACGTCCCACAGACAATACTAAAAAATTAAAATATTATTAATTAACAATGCATGATATTATACAATTATTATAATAATTAATATCTTACTGTTATTAAATATTTTGGTCGGTATTGAAAGGCTCCAAAAAATCCAAGTATAATGAAAATTATGTTGAAAAAATTAAACAATATTGGCAGCCACATGAACCCCAAGAAATCAAACACCTGACGCTCTATGGTAGTAATCTATAAAATATAAAAATAATATTAACAAACAAATTAATAATAATTTAAAAAAATATCAAGAATAATTTATATCAACTAAGTTTAAATATAAATCATTTAAACAAACAAGTTAAATATTTCTTCAATTAAATACAATTAGTTTCTAACACCATTTTTTTATTATTATTATTAAAACAAAGTGATTAAAATAATTTAAAACAATCATGATAGTGTCATAGTTGAATATTTGAATTAACAAAAAAAAAATCAACCAATTTCACTTTTATCTAACTAAGTCAACAATGTTTATCACTTTTTTTTTTTTTATTTTTATCATGACCCTTTTTTTGCCCCTTGCATTGAAAAATTTAACTTTAAATTCAATGACTCAGATATGAGGTATATATTACCTACACATATAAAATAGTACCAAGTAAATATTAAAAAAAAAAAGGATAGAAAAACTAGTTTTTTAAAACTCGATGCACTTGTGTATATCCGCTTTGTTACAAATGCATAATACAGGTATATACAATAATAAAACTAGTGTCTAGTTGTTTTTAAAAAATAAAAAAAATTAAATTACCAACAAATTATACTTACAAGTTGAAGTGTGCATATTGTTAGTAAAAAATGTCTTTTACTACAAAATCCCATGTCATTTATATAATATAATCACTACTATTATTAAAAAAAAAAATTAAAAAACAACAAAATAATATGTTTATTGTCAATGCACATGAATAATTTTGGAGCTAATAATAATAAATAATAATCATTTCTTTTTAATAATACGGATTTTATAAATAATATTAAAAATTATTTAATTAGTTATTGTTTTACTAGCACTATTGTTGATGATTTTGATGATGATTATGATAATGATTATGTTGATAATGATGCGACGCCATTTTTTTAACGCACTTGACTTGTATTCTTGTGGGTGACTGAATGACACATCCGTCTTGAACGCCAAAGCCACACATGTATATTAAAATTCAAGAATTTTTTTTTTATTTTATTAATTTGTATTTGTGTGTGTGTGATTATAGTATAGTTTGTGCCATGTGGTAGCCAAGGCAACGATGCAATACGCATGTGCAATTTAAATTTCACTTTGAAAATGTAATTTAATTATTAATTTGTTGAATTTATTTATAATTTTTTATATTTTTAATTATGAAATTTGAAAAGGTTCCAAAGTATTATGTAAATATTGTTTTTTGGTTTTTATGTTTTATTTAAATGTATACTATTGACAAGGGCTTGTGTCCAATCATCTGTTTAATTCTGACCAGGTGCACTATTGTTGGTAGCTCATACCTGAGGTTGCTATTTTTTTTTTTCTTTTAAATTTCATTTTTAGCAATTTATTCTGTATTCATTGTTGTATTTTATATTTTTATTATTTCAAGTTTAAATAGTTTAAAATATACCTATACTTATTAGGAAATTAGAAATTTTTTTAAAAAATTTTTTATAATTTTTTCATAATTGTTAATAATATATTAGAAAATTAGTATATTTTTTTTTTAAACTAATTATTTATTTATTTATTATTTTATGTATATTTTTTATAATTTTTATTTTTTATTATTCCAATTTACCTATACTTATAGTAATTAAAAATATATCAGGATTCAGGAAATTGAGAAATTTTTTTTTCCACATTTTTTATCATTTTAAGTAAATAGATAGCTATAAAATTGCTTTTAATAATGCATATCAATTATTTTATAAATTTTCTAATTTCTCTTAATTATTTATAATTTAAAATTAACAATTTCAAAGGATAAGTATATTAAAAAATAATAGGATTTTTTTTTATTAAAAAAACTTAGTGACAAATTTCTTTTGTTTTAGCTTATTTAAATTTTTATTTGTCTCTTGTATAATACAACTTGTATTTATAATATATGCATAATTATTTAATTTAATATGTGAGAAAGCTAGCTCAGAATATAGTTTACTTTTTATATTTATACATAAGCCTATAATGATCTTATCAATATCATTATCTTCAGTTATGGCTCGTCCGGAAAGAACGTCTGTCGTGCATAAAATTTATGTTTATGAGAATTGCAAAAAAATTACTAATATTGTTTTATTTTTCATGTTTCTTTATATCTATAAATGAATTTACACTTTTGATTATTATTTAGCAGCCTTGTTAATTATTGTTTTTTTTTATTGAAATTATCTGATCGTGATGACCCTGGATATTGTCCTTTGAAAGGCGCAACTATAATAACAATAATAACATTACTTAATAATCAAAAAAAAAAAAAATACAACAATTCAAATTAGTTGTGTAATTAAATTTCATATTATACAAAAAAAAAATTATCACCTTATAGAAAAAATCATAGCTGACAACCAACTTCCCCAAGATAAATATGATTGATTTTTTTTTATCGCATTCACAATATCGAATGCAATTTTTTCTTCACTTTGTTTTATCCATCTATTTAAATATAAAATAATGACAATGCAATATTGATATATAAAATTAAAAAAAATAAAATTAACATTGCATTAAAAAGTTACCTTGGATCAGCTTTCGGTGCAATTGTTAAAAAATTAATTTGCCCAGCAGTATGAAAATGTTGTCCAAGGCTTTCCATTAATCCTTAAAATTTTATAATCATTATCATTTACATATCCATTTACAATAAAATAATGATGTTAAAATTAATACAATACCAGCAACAGCTGCTCTTGTACCCATGTACGCATCTTTTGTTGAAGTCGTTGGCGTAACACCCACGACATAGGCATTATTTTTTTTAAGCATTGATGGAAGAAATGCAATAACAGTCTGTTGTCATGTAATAATAAATTTTATTCATATAATTATACATTTTATTGATAGATATTTTTATGATAAATATTATATACAAACCCAATAATGACTCATCAATGTCTTGCTAACGGTATCAAATATATTTTGTCCATGGTAACCAGTACATGTTATCAGTATGTCAATATCACCAATGTCATTTTTAATACATTTAGCTGTATTTATTATTGAATTTTTATTCCATAAATTACACTCGTATGCATTATGTATTTTACATGATGTATTTCTATTATTATTGTTAATTTGTTTCCTGTGATTTGGCCCAACGCTCTCAATATCAGCTCCATTTAAATTACTATTACCATTAACATCAAGCTCACACGCTATTTTTCTCACCAATTCAAAGTCATTGTCTACACATATTATTTTACAACCAGCATTTGCAAATTCTTTTGCTAGACATCTGCCAAGACTTGATGTAACACCTGTTATCTGTTAAAATAAAATTATATTTTTTAAATAATTTAATAACACATGAGACACTTGATATTTAAATTAAATAATTTTTTTTTCATACTAAAACTGTAAGGTCTGTAAGATCCCTCGTTGGTTTTGGTAAAAATAAATATTTTATAATTTTCCATAATTCAAATGATGATGATATCAATAGACCAATTAAAAATTCGATAATTAAATAAAATATTGCTGCTGATGATGGACTTGTGATTCTTGAATTTAGTGATGAATCTTCTCGAATTGATATCATTATATTATTGTTTCTAAAATATAATTAAATTGTAATTTATTTTTTGTTACGTTTTTAATTTGTTGTTTGAGACAAAGAGAGAGAGAAAAAAATTGACGTATTATTATATGTATAAACATGATATATTAATTTATTTAAATTGTTGTTTTTATATTTTTTTTTTGAATGCAATTTATAAATAGGATGTATGCGGTCATTGGGTTGAATTAATTAACGACGTCATTCAGAAAATCCCAGTGATTAAAATGTGATATTATTATTTTATTCTTGTTTACGTTTATTTTTTTATGATGTTAATGATTTTGGAGTATTGGGTGAGTGGACTAATTCTTTTTTGAATTTATTTTTATCATTAGTCTCTTGTAATTATTCTACAGATAGATATATTTTTTTTCTTGAAATTTATTTATTAAAATAATATCATGACAATGCAGCTAATTTCTATAACATAAAGTAAGACGAAAAAAAAAATTCAATAAATGCAAATTGAAATTATCGATAAGTGACGCAGATAACACAAAATAATTCTATTATTCACTTTTTTTTTTTTTACTTTTAATGATGGATTTTGTAATTTCATGATAACATCGAGATAAATTTTTTATATCTACAAATTTTATAGGTACAATGATTTTATTACTATTAGATTTATTATCCATCAAATAATTTTTAAACGATCTATAAATTTATAATATGCTGAAATAACATTATGAAAAATTTAAATTGTATCGTATATAAAATCAATTATATATTTATTTTTTCTTCATTTTATAATTAAAATAAAATGGCATAGTGATTTATGTATTTTCCTCTAAGTTATTATATCTTCAATGTCAAGATATTCATATTTTTTTTTTCTATGAAAAGCTACATTTTTATATTAAAATATTCAATTGATGAAGGTAAACGTGAATATTATTGATCGCTAGTTTCCGTATTCTTCTTAATTCAATTTACAATTTATTTTTTTCATTTATTTTATTTACTCATTTTTATAATTTTTTTATAAAAATAATATTAAAAAAGAAATATATACAATAAACTATTATTTATTTAATTGTATTATTGATAAAGCAATTTTTTATTTTTAAACAATTTTTAAACATGTACTTACCCTTTAATCTTCAACGAAAAAAAAAAACCTTAAAAAAAAAATAATAACAAAATAATAATTTTAACGTCACTTTAAATTATACAATAAAATAAATTTAAAATATGTAATTAAAATTTTTAATTAACAACAATCTACACTGTTTACATTATTTTATATTTTCATATAAATATAAAATTTTAAGATGAAATATGAATCGATTTAATATTGATAGCCGATCAATAAATATCATCAAGTGGATATATTGATGTATCAACCAAGCCAACACGTGGCTTACTGACAGACTGATCTTGTCTTGTGTACGTGCTAGTTATCTTTGCCAGCGCGGTATAACTTGAAAGCTAAAAAAAAACATAAAAGATACAGACTCTGCAGACGTGATCAAAACTAGTTGTGTATATTTTTTAAACTATTTACATAAACGTATATATATTTAGAAAAAATTCTATTGTTTTTTTTGTTGTCGTTTTTGTTGTTGTTGTTGTTATCCAAGTTTAAATTTTATTATTTTTGTATTTCATGGAAATCACGGTCATGGATCTATCAAGGTCATAGAGCATTTCTTATAACAATCGAAATTTTTTTTAACAATTTGAATCCTTGATTTATCAAGCGAAAATTTTTTATTTTTGAATTTTTTTTTTTCATCAATTTAAAGGACGTTTTGTTTTTTTTATAATGATATAAAACATTAAAATCAAAATGTCATATCAATATTATATACAGTGTATTTTTAAGAATAAACTTTTTTTTTTTTTTGTTGCGTGCTTGTAATAATTTAATGTATATTTGCACGAAATCCTTTTGTGAATGAAAAATATTTTTAAAAAACAAGTTTTTATTTATAAGATTGATATTGATAATTTGGTATTTTGCAATGTTAATTTTTTTTATTGTTGTCATGTTGGATAAATTTCTAGACAATAATTGATTTGTAAAACAAAGTAAAATTTCATTTTTACAAAAAAAATTTTCACAAATTATGCAAACTCTTGAGCAATATAAAAATATATATTTATTTTTTTGTTTAAAATAAAAAATATAAATAATTTTAATGCATGTCTCGACACTTATTCACTAATTGTCATTGTCAATATTTCTTAAGTTTGTATTATAATTTTTTTTTTTTAGTTAAACAAAGAAGCCTACTTTGCTTTTTAAATTTAGTAAATGCGTGATAATATATTTTGAGCAGTTACATTGAGAACATGAATATATTTTGTCAAGAAAGTATTGAAAATATTTCCTTTTAAATGGATACAAAAATTCTAAAGTAATTATACAATATTTAATAATAAAATTTTATTGACAAAATTACTAATTTAAAGTAGAAAATAATTTTGCAAAATTACTGCATATTTTTTCTTTTTACAAACAAATATTATACTTGCTATAATTTCAACATTTTAAAATTTATTATTTAATGTTTAATTTAAATTTATATACCGGAAATTATTTATAGTGTTTTTAAAATTATTATTGATTATTATTTTACATAATAAATATAGGTTAATGCAAAGTGCAGATGAAATTTATATTTTATTGAAATATTTAATTTAAAAAAAAATTTATTCAAGCGTTTTAAAATTGAAAACATTATAATAGTGTCTAGCTGTTGCACCAAAAAATTAATCGTCCGTATATTTTTTAATAATGTTAATATATGCATAGCCCAAAGTAAATGGTATCGTTGTACTTTCACTTAATAACTTTTTACTATTACTTAGCATGATAATCAACTATAGTGTTGTAAATATTTTAATTTAAAACATAATTAAACTGACATTGAAAAAAAATAAATAAATATTCTAAATTTTGTAATAATTTTGATTAAAGTTTATTGATTTTTTTTGAATAATTTGTTTAAATAAATCTAGTGTTATCAATCACTTGTAATGATTTTTTCTCAATTAGAATTTATAATAAAATTTTAAATTTGAAAAAGAAATTGTTTTTTGTGATACTTGTTTATTGATCGTGTGTATAGTGATCGAGATATCGATAAATTTATATCGATTTTTTATATTTTTATTTCTGGGGTTTTTTTTTTTGAGTTTCGTGCTTGTTGAACAAGTTTCTACCCAATCGTTTGACAGTATTTTAAATCGAAAGGTCTCTGCTTAACCATTTGCAGACAGGTAGATGACTGTGATGACTGATGACTGACTATGCAGTTTGTAAAGTCTTATGGCTACGCTTGAATGACATATTTTCTCTACCAATTTTTTGACAAATAATTTAATAAATAATTAACAATTAACAAATAATTTAGCTTAATAAAATATTAACAAATGATAGTTGTGCTGAGTACAATTGACTTTAAATTTTGAATTTTTTTGTGAAACTTTTGATAAAGATTTCTGTACTATTATTTATTTCGAAATTTTGCCATGGCTAAGAATATTTAAATTTTGATAGTTTTTTCATATTATGACAACTGTATATCATTATTTTATAATAAATAACTATTAAATCTTCAATTCAACCCATATTTTTGAACTTAGCAATTTGTATTATGGCAAAAAGTGTTCAAGGCAAACAAAATACAAATAGAAGTTCCACCTTCTACTCTCCCAATACATATTTTTGCATTTCATCTTGAAATATTCTTGATGTTTTAATTACACCTCTAATTATCAAAAATATTTACACTAAAAAAAGAAAAGAAAAATCAGTAAAATAATATAATTTTTATAAATTTAAATTATTTTTTAAATTAACATTCCTACTGTTAATTTATTCATTATTTTTTCCTTTTAAAAAAATAAAAACTAATGCAATAATAATTAACATAATAAAATTAATAATTAATAATTTTTCATATTACTTAAAATTAAAAAAATTCAACTTTTTATTTTAAAAAATTAACACAATTTTCATTATTCATATTGTCAATCATAATTAACAATAAAAATTATCATCTATCATATAAAAATCTCGAAAAACAAATTGCAATTTGCCATTGAAAAATTAAAAAAAAAAAGCAACTATTATCATTAGTGTATATAATATCGCAATAGACACAAGTTGGAGCTTAAAATATTAACTCGACAAAAGACCTCTATATGTATCATTATTATTCAATCGAAGGTCAAATATGTTGGACAAGAACTTGAATACGTAAAAGCAAAAAAAAAAAGCAAAATTGAATAAAATAGAAAGATAGCAAGAAGATGATGATGGTGATGATGATGATGAAGAAGGAGAAGAAGACTGAAAATAAAAAAAAGCCTGAAATAAAAAAAAAAGAAAAGAAAATAAAACAGTATATAATATATATAGGCACATTTGTGCTGATGATAGGGACGAAGAGCATAAAGAAATAATAGCAGCAACAGCAGCATCAGCATCAGCAGCAATGGCAATAGCAGCTTCGGACTCAAGGGGACATCAGAGTTCGATGGCCGACTGGTGGCCCAGTGACCGGGACCGGTTCCATCAGCACACGGTTCCTCCTTCCGCCTTCCTTGCAAACGCACAACAGCATCATATTTTTTTTTTTATTCTTAGTTTTCATTTTGTTTAAAAAAAAACCAACTCTTTTTTTTTATCTTTATAGCTGATGGCCGTTCTCAAGACTCTCAAGCAGAAGTTCTTCTTCCTCTTCCTCCTTTCTCTTGACTTCTCTATACGTATATCTACTATCTTTTTCTTTATTTTATTTTATTTTTTATTAGTCTCACCAAGCCTCTATGTATGTATATGCATGTGCGTGTTTGTATATAACACTGTGAATTTTCTTCTTTGCAATTATTGCAACTTTTGCTTCATGCCAATGTATTATAGACATGCATGCATACATACAACCCTTGCCACTTGTTTTTTTTTTCATTTTTTTTTATATATAAATTTTTTCAACACTGTTACACATTTTGAAATCATCATCATCATGATTATGACAAGTTTTTATGATAAAAGAATGAAAAAAAAAATTAAATACTTAATAAAATTAGACAATAATGATGATTGAACATTGTATACTGGAGTCTTTTTTTTTTTTTTATATGAACATTTAATGCAATGGTTATATAGTGCTTGAGTTTGATGGCGCTTCGACATCATGGGCATGGTCGGGGGTACCAGTAATATCAAGGGCTTGAAAGGAAAAGTAGTGTGTCTATCTATATATAAATTTTTATATATATATTGTATATAATATATGTACAAACTATGCAACTGAGGGGGAAAGGAAGTGAAAGTTTAAAAAGATGCGTGTGTTGAGTCAAATGCATTCAATATATATATTTTTTTTTTTTCGTCTAATCAATGCGACACGTGTACATCATTTAATTTATTGTATTTTTTTTCATTTGAAAATATGTTTTATGTTGTTGTTATTTAAATAATTATATTATTTATATTGTTATATATTTTATATGTGATACATGGTGACATTGAAATATGAAATATTTGTATATAAAATAAATAAATAGGCCATGTTATTTATTTTTCTCTGGATACACTAGTAATATCTTTGATTTTAAATTAAAATTATAATAAACATTATATATTTCCGGGTATAATAATATATACGTAATGAATCTTTTAAACTTTTTTTTTTAAACTTCGTTTGCCTTTCACTACTCATCTCACACTTTTTTTATGATTTTTTTCTCTCTCAAGAGACAAGATCGCATCGACCAAATCGCTCCCACCTTCAGAGTTGCGTGTAACTTTTTTTTTTCTTCATCCTTCGTGCTTCATCTCATCGCTTTATTTTTTTTTTTATTTTATCTTAACCCGTCCTTCCTTCATATATTACATCCTCACATATATGTTTCACTGTGTTTTACCATATACGTGCATGTGTGTCGCAAAAAAATTAAAACATTAATAACAATAAAAAAAAAAAAATGATCGCCTCAAATTGACATTATTAAAATACAAGTTTAAATAAAAGTAATTTGGCTGCTTAAAAGTTTACGAAAATAATAATAATAAGAAATATATATAAAAAATATATATTCGAAAAAAAAAAAATGTTCAAGATAGTGCATATTGGATGTATAAATATAAAGATAATTATTTAATATATATATTATGTATATATTCATTTACGCAATGATATGTATTCAGGGCCATCAGGTCGAGAAGTGAGCATACAAGATATACAAGTGTGTGTGTGTGTGTGTGTGTAGGCATACACATAAGCAGAGTTGAGTTGGTAATGATATTACGTGTATATATTGAGAGGAAGGATCGAACAAGTCTGAAAAAATTGACTTTGTGCAAAATAAGAAGAAGAAGAAGAAGTGAAGAATAAACGAACGAACGAACGTTGAGTGTTGGCGGGTCGTTGGCCGCAACTTGCCGTGACCCAGTGCGACTGCTAGGACATTGACTCTGCCATCGCCATCGCCATCTGCGATACTGACTTATACATACAAGTCTTATGCCCCCCTTCGTTTCCTCATTCTTTATATACATCTATCTCACTTGTTACTTTGGCCTTCTGTCTTTACCCCACTGCTATCATCATCATCATCGTCATCATCACTACCACCACCATCATCAGTTTCATCATCATCATCACTGTGCTCCGGTGAAAATGATTTCTCTGATTTTTTAAAATCGGAGTAATTCGAAAAAGATCGGAGAAAATCGGAACAAATGATTTTTCGTTTTACTCCGATTTTTCTTCGAAATTTCAATTCAATAATGTGCGGAGAAAATCGGAGCAATACTGAGAAAATCGGAGATTCCATTTTCACCAGGGTGGACTCTTGATGCTGCTGCTGCTAATATTGCTGATGCTGTTGCTGATTTTATATACCATCACCTTTTATTTCATAAATACATACACATCTCATTTCGCAATGCCAATTTTGGTAATGTCTATATAGTTACTCCTCACTACACACAATATTTATATAATCATATACAAAAAAATTCATTTTTTATTTCAAGTATATCATTTTATATTTGATATATGTATGTATACAAATTATTTGGCCATAAAAATAATTTAAATGGAATTTATCATATACATAGCAAAGTGAAAAAAAAAATTTATACTAAATATTTGATATGAATAAAAAGAATAAAAAAAAAAATTCGTGGCACGTTTGTCTGCAGATCCATGCCCACCTTTTTTTTTTTTTTCTTCTCTCATGTATCATTGAACACAAATGCGGACACACACATTTATTACACTGCAGACATGCTTTTTTTTATTTACTTTTTTTCTTTTCATATTCTTCTTCTTTACTTCCTATACGCTTCCTATGTAATATAACATTCATTTATGGCATGCATCAACCGTGCGATATCATTATTATATACTTTTTTTTTATTCCCAAACTGACCGATGATTTTTAGGATAGTATAAAAAACATTTTAAATCATAAAAAAAAAATCATTCACATATTGACAAAGAGGGAGTGTACATGTCTGCACCCGGCTGATACAATTTCCATTTTTTATTTATATAAAAATTTCATTGTTTAATATCATCTTGATATATTAGTTTTCAAAAAATAATTTGACCGTTAGTTCAAAGTTATAGTTCCATCATCATCCATCAATATATACGCGAGTATTAAATTTCAAATATCAAATTTCAAAATTTCCATAAATTCATACTCATTTTTTTTATTAAAAACATTTTCACATATACATTTAAATAAATTGTTTTCATCATTGGCAAAATAAAAAAATTAGCATTATTTAAATTATTTTTATATGCAAATTTATATTAAATAAAAAAATGACTGTAACATACAAAAGATGCATATAAAGGTACATAACGACGGTCAAGGTCTGGGATGTTGATACATTGAGTATACATAATAATTACTACATATATATATATACCATGTGAATGTGTATATATGCATGGCGCCCAATGTCATTAACAAGTCGTTTTATATATATATATATATATATTTTATTTAGGTCAAAAAGTCACTTTTATGTATATACACTAAACCACATCCCTGTAGCGGTAGTGTCATATGTATAATATATAATTCATATGCAAACACATGACTCTATAATTATGATTCAACTACTAATTTTTTTTTTTTCACTCAAAAATTATCTGTACTAATGTGCATTGTTAAAAAAAAAATTTTTAGTATTATTTGTGTTGAATTTAAAGGAGAATGTATCATTTTTATTTTTTTTTTTATTTTTGCTAAAAAAAAATTTTGGTCAATATTCGATCAGACACGAATATGCGTGCTGTTGTATTAATTTCTCAGAGATTTTTGTTATATATATTTATTTATATACTCTTGATTTTATTTTGAATTGGCTTTTTTTTTTCTTTTTTAATTTTTTTAACAAGGTATTGTTGTTATTATGTGTATCATTGTATAGGAATTTTATAACTGGACTTGTCATATTAACGGTTTCTTTTTCCTTCTCCATTTTTTTTTTTTTTTTATATTATTATTTTTTTATTTTCGTTCATCATTGCTTCAAATTGCGTCACACATGGTAATCTTAAATTTCTAGTGACCTAGAGTAGTATAAAATTATATTTTAATATGATTTTATCTTAAATATTTAGAATAAAAATAAAATGAAATTAATATTATTATATATTTGCAATTTCCTTGTTAGAAATAATATCACCAAATTTCTCCGGGTTTTTGACGCAATTGAGACTTCCGGAGTTTTTTTCGAATTTTCTCCGGATTTTTTTGGATTTTCTCCGTATTTTATTGAGAAAAAATTTTTTTTTCATTTTTTGTATGTAAGCTCTTATTTCTGTTTTTTTTTTTATTGATTTTTCCATTTTTTTTGTTGGTTTTTTTAAGCGAAAATTAAAAAACTATTAAAAATAGATAAGGAAAAAAATTCATGACTAATTTACATTCCCAGTGACTTAGAGTCCAAAAAATTTATATTTTAATAAAATCAATATATCAAAAACATTTAAAATGAAAATTAAAACAGATTAGGAATTGCATTTTTTTTTTAAATATTTTTTTCTGCTGATACACGTTCATATTATTATACAGATGGAATATTATGTCAATGTGTTATTTATTCATTGTATAAAATATGTGTATATGAACAATTCTAGAATATGAAATTTTACGTGCATTGATAGCCTATCAATTGTCGTGAGCATGTATAGAAACTAAACTCATCAAGCTTACAAGTATGACCGAAAAAAAACAAGATAAAAATAAAATAAACACTTTTTTTAAATGCACAATTATTATTCTAGCGGTGCAATTGTAATGGTTTGTTGGCCAATAGAATTTCTTGTTCTATGGGACAGTTGACGGTGTTGGTTTGCTTATAAACCACGCCTTCGTGACCCAGACTTACACATAACTGTTAACCGCAAGAAGTGACCGATGTTCAAATGGCTATATTGATATATATAAAATTTAATAAAATTTAATAAAATTCCAACAATCTACTGAGATGCCATGCTCATCTGTCAAATTAATACATGAAAAAAAAAAAGAATAAAATAATGTCAATTTTATGAATCAAAATAATCCTTTTTTTATATTTAAAATTTCAATTTTTTGCATGTCATTTAAAAATTTAAGCCTTTTAGAAAAAAAAAAAATCAAGTTATGGTTTTAACAATAATGTGGATGGACATTGTGCCAGTGGTCATTTTATATTTTTCTATTCAAATTTTTATCCTCACATTCTCATATGCAAATATAATAGGAATTTAGAAAAATAAAAAAAGAACAGCTGATACTATTTGCTGTGACTAATTGCCAATTAAATTGACATTTTAAAATTTTAAAAATAAATATATATTCGACATTTGATGCGACGTAAATAATTCTTTATTGGTTTTATGTGTTATTATTTTATTTTATATTCAGAATATAGAAACCACCAACAAACCACAAGAAAAAGAAAAAGAAAAATTCTCAACATGCGTCCAGTTTGGCAAACTGGACATCTGCATATTTTTTTTTTTTTATTCTTGTCAATCGAAAAATTAGTTTACTCATTTCTTTTGTACATGAAAAAAGGCATTTGCGGTCCATCTCATATATCGAAAAGTAAAATAGTAGAAAAAACATAAAAAGAAAAAAAAAGGATATTATTTCCGGTTGAATGTCATATAAAAATGGTACAGGACACGAGGGATCAACAAGAATATATATACAGGTATTATAATGTGCAGCTCTTGACGATCTATGGCGCACGCGTGGGCACGTGCCTCATGCTTTTAATATAAAATAAAAGGTAAAAATGTACATCATAGACATGAATCGATTGATCAATGAAACATCAGGCATATATCGACATGTGTTTTAAATTTTTTTTCATTCTTTTTTTTCGTGTAATAGAAGAAAAAAATATTTAAAAAAAAAGAAATTTGGTATTACGCATGTTTTTGCTCACTTCCGGGTTACGACTAAACAATAAAAAAAAAAAATCTCAATGTCCGGGAAAGAAATCGATATCCTGCATTTAAAAAAATACACACATGCATTATAAAATAAAAAAAAAATATTGATGCTCTCGTGCGCGGTTCTTCTGTATTAATTCAAAAAAAAAAAAAAAATTGGGGGTGGAGATATACAAGCACATGCCAATACGATGAACTCATATTTTTTTATATATTTCCATCATTTTTTTTTCCTTTTTAAATAATCGATTATATAAAAAAAAAAATATAAAAAACTTAAAAAATCGATCCAGATGTGTTGTCACAATGACGAAATATATTTTTTTTTTATTTTCATTATTACACAATTTTTTTTTTTCTTCAATTCGTTGAATGCTTGTGTATATAGTTTAAGATAAATCAGAGTTGTGGTTGTTGAACAATTTATTTATATTTAGTATGTGTGTATGAAGAGTGAATAAATCCGGATGAGGGATGATACACTTGAAGGCATAAAGGGTTAGTAGACAGCTTAGCTAAAAGGCAGACAGCTGTTATGAGGAAAAATAAAAAGGTAAAAATTATACAGGCGTTGAAAGATGTAGCTATTGATGAAGGGTTTTGTATTTGTGTGGTTGTGTCTACACTAAATTTATACAATAAGAAAAAAAAAATAAAATCCTTAGCCCTTTGGGAAATAGCCGTCAAATACTGAAGGTGTTTCCTTAAAATATCACAAAGCCGTTGAAAAAAAAAATAAAATAACTCATCAATGAGTCATGTGGCACGTGCCGTGGCACGGGATATATATAAATCTCATCTTAATTTCACTTAATATTTACTTGACATAATATACAATTATTTTTTCAAAAATATTTTGCCGTCATTTCTCCGTGATTACTTCAAATTTTTCCTCTTAAGTTTTTACTGGAGACAAAGCCGAGAAAATCTGAAGAAATTTTTCACGCATTTCTCCACCCATTTCTTTGCGTGGGTCAATTTGGGAGAATTTTAATAATAATAATAATCGAAAAAAAAAAAATTTATAAGCTTGTTTTGAGATAGAGTTAAAATTATACAACTTCGTTGACATAATTTTTGTATAATAAAAAGCAGGAAATTTAAGAATGAAGAAAATAAAGAAAAAAAAAAAAATGTTGAAATATAAATAATGATTATAATATTATTAGAGTGTAGGTAGGTAAAAGATTGTACATTTACTCAACTATACCTTTATATATCTATGAACTATGAGAGTATAATAAATATGTATATATAAATGAGAAAGAATTTATTGCTTTTCACGATGCACGTGGATGTCCTACAAGTTGATGCTTTATATGCGTGCCTTATGCAATAACAACTTTTCAAAGATGTAACGAATGAATGTATATTATATATACAAATATATATTTTAATATTTTAAATATTTTTTTTTACATTCAATTACTTGTATACACAGTCAACTTGTTGCTGTCGACATTGAATTTTTTTTTTTTTTTTCTTTTTATATATGGTGCAGTATATATTTCTTTTTTCTATTTAAAAAATTACACAAAAAAAAAAGAAAAAAAATTCATCTAGTAAAATATTATTGATAGATTTAATCTCAGCCTAGTAAAAATATTTCTCCGAGATTACTCCGAGCCATGCGGAGAAATTCGGAAAAATTTTCACCAGGGCAAGATTTATTTTTAATTTTAAAAATATTTTATTGGCTATAGTATTTGTATTTTAATTTTTTAACATATTGAATTATATTTTTTTTTTCAAATATAAACCATGCATTAGAATTTAAAAATAAAAAATCAATTCAAAAAATATTTTAATGTAAAAAAAAAAAAAAAAAAATTATACAGATAAAAAAAAAAATATTTCTAGCTGATAAAAATAAAAAAAAAACAAAAAATTTCCAAGAGAATATATTGGGCGAATAATATCTAATACCCGCAAGACATAAAATTTATATAAATAAATATTCAAGATCAAGAGTGACTGAGATAGCAAAATATATCTCGAGAGGTCTTTGACTCGTGAGAAAAAAATCTTGAATATCGCAGTCTTGTCTATATGTTAGATATATTCTCTATAAACTAACGCGTCCTACACAAATATATATAATAATGATTTTCAAATAAAATCACAGTTATACTCTTTAGAAAAAAAAAATATGACTCATAATATATAACCGTGTCCATACAATACACCTTAATAATAACAATACTATTAATTATTATTATTATCATGGATAGATAATTTTTTTTTCTAATTTTGACAGCATAACTGGATTAAAATTTGACAAGGTCGATATATACTATTCAATATACCACACTATTAGAATTTAAAAAAATAAATTAAAAAAGAAAAGAAAGAAATTCGCATTACTATAATGTATTTGACGTCCGGCATTCGAAGACCACTTTGAAGGTCAAGTTTAGAAACACGTACTGTATATTATTATTTTTATGTATATATAAATATATTTTTTTTTTCTACTTAAAATATGCGTATAGATATGTATATGTTAATTACTAAGTACATCACGTATTGGTTTTAATTCTAATTCAATTCTAAACACTATTTTAAGTGCTTGATATGCAAAAATTAAAATTATTCAAAATCATTAGAAATATAATAGCAAAAATTAAAATTTATATGAATATCCCTGGTGGAAATATTACTCCGGCATGACTCTGCCTCTTGGCCTATTCTCGGAGAAATTACTCCGGCAAAATTATTTCGGCATGAGATCAATGATGGAGACAAAAATCGTGCATTTATTCGGAGTAATTCCGGAAAAACATTTCCACCAGTGATAAGTAATTTAAAATATTAACTATAAAATTTATTTGAATATTTAAATATTTAGAATTATAAAAATAATTTAAAGTTTTAATTTATTTCTAAAGAATATTTTTCTATTTTAATATTTAAAAATTGAAATATTTTATTAATATTAGAAATTTTGAATTAAACAATCAATATTTATATCAATAAAAATATAAATTTTAATTTTAATATTCGAATTTTAAATTTTAAATTGTTTTTTTCATTATAAAAAATTTAAAACAATTAAAAAAATAAAAATATTAAATCATTAAAAAATTCAATTCAATTTTAACCGCATAATTATATTAATATTTAAAAATTATGAGACACATGGAATTTAAAATAAAGAAAAGAATTCTTATGTAAAAATGAAAAAAATAATGCAAAAAATCAATTCTAATTTATATTCCTAAACAAATTTTTTTTTTCTTGATATTTAAATATCATGAAAAATTATCAAACACATGTAGCTTAAAATTAAAAACTTATATCAACAAAGTTACTGACATATATACATAGCTGTGATTTTAGTTATATGTATTATTGGTATATATGTATATAAATATATATATATATCCATAATGAAATATAAATATATATATATCCATGACTGGTCAGGATACAACGAAATAACTGTATTTTGACTTTGTGGCCTGAATTGCGGTAACCGGCTCTGCGATACCCTGAATATAACGGATTCGAATGAGCCTGCACACTTTGTAGATAATATATCATCTGTATTTTAAAAAAATTATACAACGTTTTGCTGGTTATTATTTATCGTTTTTTTTTTTTTTCATAATATAGTATACCCGCATTCATAATACCTATTACAATACGATTTCATCGCGTAATATATCCGCAGCATAATCGTTTTGTAAATAAACACATGCTGGACTGATTTTTTTTTTCTTTTTCATTCGTTAAATTTTTATTCATTTAGATGTGATATATTAAATCATTTTTTACACGGATTTATTTTTTTTTTTACCATGGAAATACTGTATGAAATAGTGGCCTATTTTATCATTATTATTTGATTTTTATTGTATAAATTTATTAGCAAATGATAATTTAATTTTACATACATTTTTAATTGTAATAGTACACATGCACCTGCGAATTAAAATAAAAAAAAATATATATATTCGTTTTTTTTTTTCATTATAATATACGCAATAAAATAGATACTGTTAGATAATATTTTTCATCAACAAAATTTTGTAGGTCATGTATGTCATTATAAAAATTGGAAAGATGAAAAAATACAAAAACAAAATTTAAAAATAAACCCACGAAAATAACATCAATAATATATCAACACGCAAGTTTTACGAGAAAAAAAAAATTATATAAATGATTGTATTATTATAAAAAAATAAAAATTATAATTACAATTTTTATTAATGCATTGATATAATTTATAAAATATGTTTTAGATATAATTATTTAGAAATTAAATGTAAAATAAAAATAGAGTGTCAAGTGACACTTGGATGTACGAAAAATAAATAATTTATAATTAAACACACATACATATTTGAAAATTAATATCCATCAGTCATATAACGAATAACACGCACAATCAGAGGTTAATGAACTTCATGACTGTCGAAACATACTGAATATTATATTGGACTTTTGATGCGGTTTTTTATAACTGAATATGACTCAAAGTATGGGCCATGTCTTATTGATAATATATTTAATCATTATTTCAAGTAGCATACAATAAATTCGTATACTCAAAATAAGTACGATATAGTTGTACTTGGCATATAATTACATGCAAATTAAATTATTATTTTATTGTGTATATTGTATTACAATAATAATATGCTACATTTAAACTATATACCTTTTGCCAAAATACCATATATATTTATAATAATATTACAATAAATAATTACGTGGATAATCCAACAAACAGACAAGTAAAATTTTTTTGTTTTAAAATTTTTCATTTATTTAATTCAATGTAATTAATAATTTTTTTTTTTCATTTCATTTTATTATTTTTATTAATTTTTATAAATTAATTTAACAGCCTTAAAAATATGTATTGTATGTAATGTAAATATGTAAAAATATGTTTTCTAAATTTTTAATGAAAAAATACGTTATTTTTATTTAAAAAAATTTATTTATTCATTTATTTTAAAATGTAATTTTTTTATATTAAAAAAAAAATAATAAATAGTGAAATATATAATTATATTTACAAAAAAATAAGTAAAAATAAAAAAATAGTAAAGAAAGCTGTGAAAGTATGAATTTTGCACACGTTTTAAATGTTTATAAATAAATATAAATAAAAAAAAGTAAAATATCATATAGTGAATGTTGTATGTAGTGCTCACGTGTATACATACCATATACTGCATGTTAAGAAATGACTTTGAATACGATGAATAAGAAGGGAGAGGCTAGAGGGGAACACCTTGACACTGTGCCAGTTTCGTCTAGGCCTCAATATGCCCTCGACCCTCCTACTCTTTTTTCTTTTTCTTCTCATTCTCCGCCTCATTCACTACATCTATATTATACACTCACTACATGCTTCATATAAATTTTTTTTTTTTTCCTTTACAATTAATTTTTTTTTTTTATATTAAATATATCATCAAAACATAATTATATAAAATTTCACCTTTCATTCGAAAATCTGTACAGTCAATTTGTGGATTTTTTTTTTTTAGAAAATTCGCATTTATTATTTATTACAAGTCTATTTTTAACAACTTGATAATATTCCATTCACTTTTATTCTAATAAACAAACTTTCTTGTAATTTCACTTGTATATATTTATTATAAAATTTTATTATTATTATTGCAAATTACTGTGTACATTGTAGATAATATAATTACTAATTATTTAAATCGATTCAAATCATTCAGAATTAGAGGAAGTAACAAACAATCAAGAAAAAAATTTTTTTTTTCAATATTGAATTAAATTGATTAATAAAAAAGAGTAAATTTAAAAAATTTCAAACTGACAAGTGACATTAATAATCATTTTTGATTATCTATGATAACCTACTTAATTTTTATTTATTTATTTATTATCTAATTATAAAAAATTATTTAAAATGTTTTTTATTTAAATTTGATAAAATAAAAAATGCATAAATAAAAAAATAATAAAAAGGGAAATAACGAAAAGATTTTTTTTTTATATTAAAGTCTTTTGATATTACAAGAGAGAGAGTACAAAAAAGAATAAGAAAAAAAAATCATATCTATCTATCTATTAATGAGGCACAAAAAAAAAAAAAAAAAAAAAAATGAGTGAGAGTTGAGCTGTGGACTTTAAATGCGTATAGAATGGGTGAAGGGAAAGAAATGAAAGTGCATATATAGAACGTATATAAATATCAATATATGTTTATAAAACATAAACACATTTAACCCAACTTTCATCTTGAACTATAAAATTAAAAAAAAAATAGTATTTAATTAATCCAAAATAATACAATAATTAATTGTAAATATAATTTTGATTGAATAATTTTAAATCTATATCTAAAATATTTTTAAAATATAAAAGTTAATTTCAAAAATTTTTTTATTTTTTATTCTTCTCCTTAATTCAATTTGCTATTTTTTTAATTATACTTAATATTAAATCAAAAATTATTAAATTATTAATTTTTCTAATTTTATCAGCTTGTTTAATTTCATTCTAATTTATCATTTAAAAAATCGAAAAAAATTTAAAATAAAAATTCTTTTTAATAATTGAAATTTATTAATAGTCAATGTATAAATATTGTTTAAATATTATTCAGCAATAAATGATTAATTATCACTACTACTATTACACGATATTACCGCATATCATACATTGATTTGGATGATCACTCGGCGTGCCTCGACTCACGTTCTTCAACATCGCGTCAGGTCAACGCACCTAATATTATAAAACCAATACCAACAAACAATGTACATTTACAATTATACACATATACGCATAAATAACTTTACTCTTTATTAAAATAATATATGCATACAGATATATACGTAAATGTACTTTGGTCTATCTATCTCCATCCTGATGCGACTGTCTTTATACCACAATCTATTATATGTCTATTACACACATATATATATTTTTTTTTTTACATATATATGTATCTACCTACCTACCTACCCACCTACATTCACTCGTTGATGGCGCTTCAACTACATATAAAAATATAAACTCAATTTCAATTCGCATATCAAGCTCTTACACACACACATTTGCATTTTTTTATATTTTTTTTATTATTTGCATATAATAAAATTTATTTAAAATAATAATATTATTATAAATTTAATTATTGTTAATAATTAATTTTTCCTTTTGTCAATTTAAATTATTAATATTATATATATATTTTTGTAGTTTAAATTTATTTAATGGTGGAAAAAGTCTCTCCGGATTTTCTCTGAATTTCTCCGAATTAAGACGATCCGAAGAAATCCGGAGAGACTATTTCTACCAGGGTAGTTATTTAGTTTTATAAATGAAAATAATTTATAACAAATTTTTATCCATTTTATAATATACATAATAATAAAAAGAATAAAAAAATAATAATAATTTGAGTATATCAGGTATCTCATGAGTCCTTGAATATATTATTAAACCAAGCTGAGTTTTTGTATCTCGACCTATCACAATCATTGATGCCATAATGTATCAAAACCACCTCATAGATATATACATATTCAATAAGACCTGTTGAACGACTTGTATATATTAATTTATAATCATTAGTATATAATTATTATTTGACACCGATTTTTTTTCATTTTACATTTTATAAATTTTTATTTATTATAATTGTAATGATTTATTGTAATTTTAATTAATTTATTTATCCATAACTTGTTGTATTGTAATGTGCCAATTTATGGATTTAAAAGTTTTTTAAAAAGACAATATATTTTTAAATATTATCACAATGAATATTATATAATTTCCAAGATATATCATATGTACAATACGAGTCCATTCACCTTTTATCCCAGTAACATGGCGTCACATATGCGGATCCTTATTATTACATGTATGTGTACAAAAGAGGAATCGAGCAAGAAAATATAATAATTCACAAACAACTTCAGAACAATACAATCTCCTCAAACACACACACAATATTCAATCCATATTTTTTATTTTTTTATTTTTATACATTTTTTAATCTCATGAGATATATATTTTATTATTTCGCATACGAATGCAAGGCGGAAGTAAATGGCTTTTTATTTTTTTTTTATTATCTCTCTTTTTTTTTTGCATAAATTTATAAATAAAATAAATAAATATATATTATTATTGTTATATCAACAATAGGTCTTATTATATGTAATTTTTTTTTAAATTAAATTTACTTCTTATCAATTTAAATTATGAAAAAAAAAATAATCATTATTGTTATTATTATAAAATAAAAAATAATTACTTATAAAATTAGCAGAATGTTTTGAAAACTATTTACCCTATCGAAAATAATTTCTGTGATTTTACCAAGTCGGAGAAATTCGAGAAAAAACAGAGAAACGCCGAAAAAAATCGGAAAATATTTTGGCCATCACACGGAGAGAAATCCGCAGCAAATATTACTGTAGTGGTATCGTAAAAATCATAGCTGACGTCATTAAAGCGACTAATTCCCACTTATTATAATGATTATTATTATATTTCATCTAAATTTTTTACTGTAGTCTACCGGAATTTTTGGAAATCTTGAGTTAATGGTATACTTTATGCCAGAAATTACTGTAGTGTACAGCAAGTTTTCCCGCCAGATGACACGAATATTTATTGGAAATCAAGTGTGTTCCTAACCTCTTCTAATAAAGTTTATTGTTTTTATTTTATTATTGAATCTAAATAAAAATGCGGTGAAACACATGAAAATTATAAAATGGTTTATTTTTTTTTAAATTAATAAACACGTTACATTTTTATTTTGATGTTTAAACAATAAGGTTTTATTTAATTTTTTGTGTTGTTTTTTTGTTTCGTTTTGATTAAAATTACTGTAGTGTAGTAGGAAATTCTAGTCGATCCTGGTGGCCTCCCCACGCAACTTCTCAATTTCCAGTAGACTACAGTAAAATTTGTTTGATACTCTACAGCATTATTTGCTGCGGATTTCTCTCCGTGCAGGGTATATTTATTTATTTTAAAATTTTAACAAGGTGTTGTCATAATGCGATAAAATAAATGATAATCTTTGATGAAAAATTTAGAGATTATCATTTATTTTAATTTTGAGGTTGATACGGATGAATTTAAAGGTGTTTTGAGGTAGATGTCAATAAAAGATGAGATAGCCAGACACGTGCCAAAGAGATTCTTTAGGGATGACGCACTAAAATAAGTCCTTTCAGCCTCCAGGGATACTTTTAAGGGTTTTATGAATAAAAGCAATTGTGCACAATCAAGAGGCAGACGATACCCACAGCGCAGTGGTCGAGTCGGCTTTCAAATTCAATAGTTTTGTTTATTATAATGAGGTGCCACTATTCTGTGCTTTTTCTTTTTTCATTTTGGCGTCTTTTTCTTTCTATTATTTTGGGTCTAGTCAGGTGTGCAGAGTCATTGGTGAAAATCATTCGTCATTTTCGTGAGAATTTTTTTTATTCTTTGTTTGCAAGTTTGACAAGCTTAGTAAACATTTATTGAAATTTTTTAGCCATGAAATAGGCTCAGACATATTGATGATCTTACAAATATTGTTGATAAATTGGTTTTTGGAAATTAGTAACTGCTTAGAAAATAAATATATAATAAACATGTCAAGGGCATGGTTGTTAAGGAGGTTATTTAAAATTGTTTTTAAAAGATGTAATGAGAATGTTCAGAAATTTTGCCAAAGAGATCTTTTAGGATGAATACAACGGTATAATTATTTTCTTAGGGATACTTTTAAATTTTATGTAATTAAGCATTGAAAATAATATTTAACATTGGTTTCGATGGAGATTTCAAACCATTTTTTGGATATTAAAATGATGAAATATTCTTGCTTTTTCTTTCATATTCTGGCGTCTTTTTTTTATTATTTGGTCTAGTCAAATTTTCAGAGTCATCGGTCAAATCATTCGTCATTAATTATAAATTTTTTTATTCTTTGTTTGCAAGTTTGACAAGCTTAGTAAACATTTATTGAAATTTTTTAGCCATGAAATAGGCTCAGACATATTGATGATCTTACAAATATTGTTGATAAATTGGTTTTTGGAAATTAGTAACTGCTTAGAAAATAAATATATAATAAACATGTCAAGGGCAGTGTTAAGGTTACATAGAAAGTGATTATGATGCAAAAACTCAGAAGTCAATGTCAATACTTTTCTCAAAAATACACACTTATTATGTACCCTGAAAATTGAAGAAAATAAAGAAAAAAAAAAAAAGAAAATAACCATCATTATACTTGAAAATTGTAATCAATGTTTAACATTTTTTTTTTTTTCTAAGAAGCATGTAATATTACATGTCTATTAAAAGTTATGAAGAAAGGAAAATTCACGGTGAATTTTTCTCTAATTTTTATTTTCTTTTTTCTTGCATTACCCATGTATTTTTTTTTTTTTTTTTTTTTCTTAAATCATATTCTCGGTATTTGTCGGTAGTAGTTAAAATTTTTAAAACAGGTCAAAAACATTCCAATGTTAAAAGAAAAGGTAAATTTTCTATTGAAGGAGACACATTGAAGGAGACATTGACCATTTTGAAAAAAATCATTTATCAATTTTTATTAGACAGAACAAGTACAAACTTGATGTTTTTTTTTTTTTTCCCAAGTTCAAAATTTTGTTACTTGTTAACTATTAACTATACTCAATAAGTTAAAAGCTTATTTGCAACGCATTTTCATGTACATGATACTTGTCCGCAGCATGAAGTAACAAAGGCAGTAGTAGTAGTAGTGTAATAGTAGGAAGGAAAAGAATAAGAAGAAAAAAAGTAAAAGAAGATGATGAAAAAAGCATAGAAAAAGTAGTAGTGGTGTGTGGTGATGGTGATGGTAGACAGTGGTATAGTCAGTGGCCAATGGATGCTACCAAGGCTGACCATCAACTCTAGCCATCACCTATATACCGAACTAACACACATATATAAATACATTAAACGATGCTTAACTTGATGGGGCACTAAACCGCCACATATCACATAGACACACCATTACAATCATACGATTGCAATTTTTTAAAATACCCATACACTCAACACAAACATGTATATTATTTTAATAGACATTGATGAACCAGCAAAATGTACTATCCAGAGAAAGTACAATAAATAAATTAACAAAATATATATATCTTTAAACAAAATAAAATATATATTTAAAAATAAAATTTACAATTTACAAAAGAGAAAATAACTATGATAATTATTATTGTATTTAAGGAAAAAAGTAGAAAGAGAAATTGTCTTGGGAAAAAAAAAAAAAAAAAAAAAAAATGTTATGGGTAATGCGGCTCATTTCATAGACATTGAGTGGGAAAAAATGCGACTAATTTTTAGAAAAATAAAATAAAATCAATGACAAGTATATTGAAAAGAAGGAAAAAACATGGTAAAGTCAGTCAGTTTTATTGTTTGTTTGTATTACCTATTAGAGAAAAAAAAAATAAAATAAAATAAAAGTCGGTTTACAGGCATAATGGAGAAAAGGAATTTCTAGCTTTTTGCATTGTCAGTGGGTTTCATAGAACAATAAAAGATGAAAGATACTTTTTTTTTTTTTTTTTTTTTTTTTTTTGAAAAAAGGAAGAAAGAAAAAAAGAAAATTTTGGAATGCCATGAGGGTGCATGGCTTATTGAGATGTTGAAAATGTTTTATGAATTTGTCAAGAAACTTTGACAGAGCTTTTGCTTTGACGGACCGGATATTTCTTGCTGCAACATAGAACAGCCTGGATGATTCACAAGACTGAGGTACTTAAAGTTGCTTTGCATTCTTCCCTTTCTTTCTTACAACCATAACTTTTTTTTTTTTTTTCTTTTTTTTTTTTTATTTGTGTGTGAAACGTATACGTCCTTGAAATATTTTATGAATGGTTGCATTGGTGCAGGTGAACCTTTGATTTTCTTTCTTTTTTTTTTTTTTTTTTTTCCTCTCAATTTTTGGCATACCTTTCTAAGTGAAATGGGTTTTTTTTCAATGACACTTTAACTATCATTATCATTATCGTCTGACAAATTTTTGAAAAAATATATATTTAAACTATTTGTATTGCTTTGTAAAATATTTGAAGTATATATTGTTCATTAATTAATAAAAGGCAATGAAAAAAAACAAAGATTATAATTATGAAAATTATTCACTTCAATAACAATATAATTTGTAATTTTTGATTTTGTTGGGATGAAATTAGATTATATTTTAATTTTTCTATTTATTTATTTAATAACTATAGATAAAATTTTCCAAAATAACAAGAGTCCCATAAAAATATACAGAAAAGTCTACGGAAGAGATTAATATTTCTCTACCCTTTTAAAAAAATATTTGTCATAACAATATTGTCTTACTGACACAGTTTAGTCAAAAAATTATTTTTCTCATAGGTTTTTAACCTATTAGTTCTTCTTATAATAAATAAAATTATTTACTTCAATAACAATATAAATTGCAATTCTTACTTTTGTTGAGATGAAATTTATTTACATTTTAATTATATTTTTCTATTTATTTATTGAATAAATAGATCAATTAATAAACAAATAAATTTAAAAAAAATAAATAAACAAATAAGAAGAAAAAATAAATGAACAAATAAATGGAAAAATAAATACATAAATAATTTAATGTCAAGGTAAATAATATTGTATGCAACTATAGATTAACTTTTCCAAAACAACAGGAGTCGCATAAGAGTGTACAGGAAGTTCTATGGAAAGGATTAATAGTTCTCTATATCTTTTTCAAACAATATTCGTCATAACAATACTGTCTCACTGAGATATCTTCGGTCAAGAAATTATTTTCATTTTCCCACAACTTTGCTAAAAGGTTTTCAAAGGATCCTTCCATAACTAATAAAATTATTTACCTCAAAATTCAAAAATAATGTGAATTGCAATTTTTACTTTTGTTGAGATGAACTCTATAATTATATTTTAATTATATTTTTCTATTTATTTTTTTGTTATTTAATTTAATAAATAAATAAATAATTAGAAAAATAAATCGAAAAATAAATTATTGAATAAAAAAATAATATTGTATGACAAGATAAAAATTTTCAAAACAACACGAGTGCCATAAAAATGTACAGAAAAATCTATGTAAGGGATTAATATTTTTTTACCTTTTTTAAACAATATTTGTCATAACAATACTGTCTCACTGACACAGTTTAATCAAAAAATTATTTTTCCCACAGCTTTTTTAAAGCTATTTACTTCAATAGCAATATAAATTGCAATAAATTTACTTTCGTTCGACTGAAATGTAATTATATATTTTAATTTTTCTATTAATTTATTAAATAAATGAATAGAACAATTTATAAACAAATAAATAGAAAAATAAGTAAATAAAAAAATAAATACATAAATAATTTAATATATATAGGCAAATAATATTGTATGCAACCATTGATAAAATTTTTCAAAACAACAGGAGTCCCATAAGAGTGTACAAAAAATTCTACGGAAAGGATTAGTATGTCTCTCTATCTTTTTCAAACAATATTCGTCATAACAATACTGTCTGACTGAGATGTCTTTCGTCAAAAAAATATTTTCATTTTCCCATAGCTTTGCTAAAAGGTTTTCAAAGGATTCTTCCATAACTAATAAAATAAATTTACCTCAAAAATAATGTGAATTGCAATTTTTAATTTTGTCGAGATGAACTTTAATTATATTTTAATTATATTTTTCTATTTATTTATTTGTTATTTTATTTAATAAATTAATAGAAAAATAGTTTAATGAATAGAAAAATAATATATTGCATGACTAAATAAAATTTTTCAAAACAACAGGAGTGCCATAAAAATGTACAAAAAATTCTATGAAAGGGATAAATACTTGTCTTCTCCTTTTTTTCAAAAAATATTTGTGATAAAACAAATTCTATGTCACTAAGACATCTTTAGTCAAAAAATTATTTTTCCCACAGCTTTTTTCATAGATTTTCGTAGGATCCTCCTATTTTCTTATAAAAACTCGTTCGCCAGTACTATTTTCGCCGTCAAGTTTAAGAGTCAACCAATCAGATGACTACGGTTTTACGTGAGTGGGGATTCTCATGCAACTTATGAACTGCTTTAAATAGAGCCACATTTCGAGGTTTAGTCATATACTTTTCTGGTGCATAGCCAAGTACAGACCTATACTCACAGTATAAACTTGAAAATAAAAATATAATTTTATATAAATAATTTAGTTAACATTTGTGATTTTTGTTTTGTGATTTTTAATATTTGTGAATTTTACATAAGGTAATAATTTTTTTTATTTAATTATTTTTATTTATTAAAATAGTATTTAATATTGTGAAAACTTGTCATTTAATTTTTGTGTTATTTAAATTTTGTGTAATATTGATCCATTTTATTTAAAAAATTTTTTATCATGTCTAAAAATATTTAACTTCAGTGGGTTTTTATTTTACCATATTTTTGGATATTATCTTATTTATTTTTGGTTTTTCTTTTTTGATAAAACTTCATTGTAAAAGTGCTTTAAAAAATGTCAAAAAAAAAAACAAAAATAATTAATTATTAAAATTATTTTACTGACGTGGTATTTTTTAAAAGATAAATTGAATTTTAAATTTCCTGAGGGTTTAAAAAAAACCAGGGGAAGATTACACATTCCACTGAATTTTAATTTTCAAGTGACAAATTAAATAAAATATATTTTGTATTTAAGACATTAAATCAAATTATTGAATGTCAAAATCATGCTTTTAGATAAATTAAATAAGTGGAAATTTATAATTCAAATTATTTCCTTTTTTTTTTTTTTTTTATGATGACATAATTTTTTGGTTTTCATTATTTTAATTTTGTGTAATTTTATGATTTCAGTTTTTAAAAAATGGCCGCAGGATTAGATCCAACCGAACTTTACTAAGTTAAAGAACCAAAAATTCCTTGTGGAGAATTCGATTTTTATTAAGTAACAAAATTAAAAATGTCTGGAACTTTAGACCCAACTGGGCTATACTAATTGAAGCATCCAAAAATTACTTGTGAAAAATGGGTAAAGGATTAGATCCAACTGGATTATATTAATTAAAACATTTAAAAATTACTTGTTAAAAATGGTCAAAGGATTGGATCCAACTGGACTGTATTAAGTCAAACCATACATTGTTGTTGAAAAAAATAAAAAAAAAAAATGATGAGGCATTCTTTTATCTTGTCACTGGCTGGCAACTGTTGCACTTATTATCATAGTTTTAATTCTTTGCACAAAAGAATAAGTGCACTATTAAATATTTGATGTTAAAAAAAAAAAAAAAAAAACTGTATATAATGTAAAAAATGTTGAAGTGTAAAATATGTAATTGTTAAAATGTAAATAGCAAATAAATCTATTTTGGTTGATAATAAATTTTATATGATGAAATTTGTTTTTTTTATTTGAATTTATTATTATATTCATGAAAAAATACCAACTTTTATTTGTGACAGGCACTTGATGTCAGTCTCAATGTCATCCAAAATTATTGAAAAACTTGGAAGACTTTAATTGATAAAGTTTAAATAAAAAAAAAAGCTATATTAATTTAATAATTTATCAAAAATATTTAACTGGTTAATAAGTAACTAAAATAAATCTTGTTTTTTTTTTTTTTACGATTATTCAAAACGATATTCATCGGCAATTTGCTCAAGCATATTTTGAAAGTTAAATTTTTGACGCCATAAATATGATGATAATATTGATTGTCGTTGAGATTTTGGTGATTCTACTACATCTTCAAAAATATCAACAGCTGATTGCCAAATAGTTGCTGAAAATAAAATTAATAAAAATAAAAAATTAGAATATAAAAAAAAAAAAAACATTTTTAAATAAATACATACCTAAATTGTCACGTAATTTTTGTGCATCATTATCAAATTTTTCCAAAAAATCAATTGAGAATGTTTGATAATTTTTTAATTCAACAATTGCATTAAAATCATAGCATTCAGCATTTTTATCAGCAACAATAAAACTACCTGGTAAAATATGTCCCTTTATAACATTCATTGCTTCATCAAAAGTATCATTATTAATTGTATCATCATTTTTTTGATTTTTTTTTTTTGGCGTTTTTTGCATAATATGAAACCACATTCTTGGTGGTATATTATTTGCTTCAATAATACATAATATTATTGGTAAATGACCTTTATGTTTATCAGTTTTAACAATTTCAATAACATCTGATAACATATTACCACCAGGATATTCATAAATAACAAGTACTTTACCAGGACCACCAAGAAAAAATTCATCAATATGTCTCTCAACCCATGTATCAGCCATTTTTGTACATTTTTTATACATTTTTTTGGCATTTAAATCTTGTGTACCTGTAATTAAATTATACATATCAATTATTAATAATAATAATAATTTTTTATAACAATATAATTATTATTTAATTTATATGAATATTATTTATCCCAGTACTTCTGTCATTAAATTAAAAATTAAAAATAAATTTATCAAACCTCAAACTTTATTTACAAATATAAATTTTAACTGTCATCTTGATAGTTGTTATTATTATCAGTAGATCAAGGAAAAATAAAATAATAAATAGATATTTAAACAATTAATTGAAATAATTTTTTTTTCGATTAGTTAACTAAACAAAGGAAGCATAATTTACGTACAAACTTGAAACTGATGTATTTGAAAGTCATCTTGACATCATCAAAATTTTTAACTATCAATAATATTATTTTTAAGACAAAACAATTTTGTAAATTGCTTTATTTTGTCAATTGTCATTGTTGGGTAAAATAAAATTTTAGGTAGTTAATTGTTTAATAAAAGTTAAAACTGATATTAAAATTGAAAAAAAAACAAACAAACAAAATGTGTAAACTTGTTTGTAATCCAACACAACAAATTGTCAATTTTGATGATAATTATTTTGACAGCTAAAGAGTGTCATTATGTAAGAATAATAATTATTATAATAATAAAAAAAAAATAACTCACCTAGCATTAGTGCTATAGTTTGAGGTGGTATATTTTGGCACCATGCTAGTATTAATCCTATTGATGTTTTCAGATCACAATGAATACCATGAAAAAATGAGGCATCTCTGATTGCATAATTTTTGTGACATACTGTACATTTCCATACGAATTTATCAATAACACGTGCTGCTTGCCATATCAATTTATGTTCATAACAATCTGGTTTTGAACATGTCAATGATGATTTAATTAATTTCATGTCTTGTAACCAATTGCGAAATTCATCTTCATGACCATACTGTAATATTGGCTTGACAATACTATCAAAATATCCACCATTATCACCAAATTCATTCACTTTTTTTTGATTTCTATATTAAAATTAAAAAATTAACATTATTATTATTATCATAGATTAACAATTGAAAATTAATTTTTTTTTGTTTTTAAATATTCTTACCTTGTTGTTATTTCAGACATTTTAATAATAAATTTAAACTCAGCACAGAAATAAATAAAAATACAAGTATGTTAAAATTAAACAAAAACTTTGGATGTTTTTCTCGTTGAAAACACGTGTTCCTTGTAAGGATCTCATCAATATAATCATTACAATCAACAACATGGCGTGTTTTTTTTTTCTTTCTTTTGTTGCTTAAGAATTTGACTCCTCTTGCGTGAAAAACCACAACTTTTGTTGTGAGCGAATTTTTTTTTTTGAAATTTGAATATATTTGCTGAAAAAATTCAATTCAAATGAGAAAAGCATAATCTTACGAAAATTTTTGACAGCAAGTCACGGCAAATTATAAAATTGAACAGACATTTTTCAACAGCCCTAGAGGAAACATTTCTCCGGTATTACTCGGATTTTGGCCAATCCCGAAGAAATAACTATTATTATAAAGAAAAAAAATTATTATTGTTATAAAATAAAATGTAGAATAATTATTTATAAAAAATTAATACATTTAGCTAACAAAAATAAATATAGATTTTATTTTTGTCAGCAGAATATTTTAAAAACTATTTATATATAAATTTTTATTTTCAAATGTACTGACCTTGCACAATGAGATCAAAAATACATTGTCTAGTGATTGCACAACAGTTTGTTGAAATAATAATAATAGTGATAAACATTGACATAGCTATTATAATAATTATTACTATCATTTCGTAGAAAAAATATTTCTCTGCTTTTTCTTCGATTTTTTCTGATTTTGTTGTATTTTTCCGCATGGGGCAATTCCGGAGAAATTCAGACAAAGGAATTCGAGAAAACTCGGAGAAATACGGCGAAATTCTGAAAAATATTTTTATCAGGGTTGACTATTATTGTTATCATGATAATTTTTATTATTTTCATTACCAGTCAAATGTCAAACAAATATATATTTAAATTACCCAAATTAACATATAAAATATCATATAGAGTGTATTGTAAATTTAATAATAACAACAAATTAGAAAGAAAAAAAATGGTATACATACTGGAGAAACTTCGCTGAAAGCTCAATATAATCCACCGCGATTCCAATGAAGCCGCCAAGTTGATAGCGAACCAATCATCTCCCAGTCGTAATACATCGAAAGGGGGGAGATTTCTTGAGTGCCTTAAAGCGAGCCACCTCGCCAAGAGCTGTCAGACCTCTCTGGGGCACGATCACGCGCGCAGCATCAGTCCCAACTTGTCTAACTACTACTTGATTTTTTTATCTATTTTAAAAATCAAACAGTTTTGTGATTTTAAAATATAAAAACTTTAAACCAAAAAAAAAAATTATACTATAAAAAAAATAAATTTTACCAGTGATAATTAATAATTACAAAAAAAAAAAAAAAAAAAACTTCCAATTACCAAGTGAATTACAAGGTAAAAAAAAATTCTTTATTAATTTTTATAATATAATATATTATAATTATTTTTAATTTATTTTTTTTTAATTTTTTTTGTTAATTTATTAAACAAAATATTTAAAAATGGATTGTAAATTGGATCCAACTGGATTATACTGATCTTTGAAATCATATTTTCAAGACAGATATTCAACAACGATTGACCATCAGATGACATTTGTGTTTCTGTAAAAAATGGCTGGAGGCTTGGACCCAACTGGACTCTACTGAGGCAACCAACCAATTAATAAAAAAATTCAAGAGAAAAAAAAACTAACTGAGTGTAACAAGTTTTTATTGAAAATAATATTATTCGTGACCTGAAAAAACAAGAAAAAAAAGTCATCATTTAATCTTTATTTAGTTTTAATATCACTTTAAAAAATATATATATACACAAAAATTAAATAAAGATATTTAAATACTTGTGATAAAAAATCATCAAAATGTCGTCGTCATTAGATCCAACTGGTCAATATTAAAAAAGAGTTTGTCTTTTGACTAATTAAATTGGAAAATAATATTATAATTCCATTATTAAAAACGAATTATTAAAATTTCAAAAATGGCTTCTGGGCTTGATCCAACTGGTCAATATTGAAGAAAGTTGATGTCTTACGGATGGCAGGTGTTCAACTACCATCATCGTCATCATCATCGTCAACTTGTACATTTTGCTGAGTAAATAAAAATATATTTATTAAATGGAGAAACGCGTGAGAGGACGTGAAGAGATATCCTCATCGAATCTGAGAAGATCATCGGCCTGGATCATCAATATAAGGAAAGGCAGACATTCATCATCATGAAAATCACTAAAATGTTCAATGAGCACAAACTGCAAGTACCAACCAGCTGAGGTAAAATCGTTTTTTTTTTTTTTTTTTTGTTCAAATTTTTTTTTATATAAAATATATATCTCATCACTTATCGTACATTGAAACGTCAATTTAAATTCATCTCTCCTTTGTAATTTGTGTGTGTATTATGTATGTATGTGTATGTTGTGTGTGACGGCGCGAGAAAAGGAAGAGTAAGCAAGCGAATGCTCTCGCTCTTCTTCGGACTTCTCACATGGTTGAGTTCATTGACACCACCTGAGACTTTTGGGCATTGCTTCTATCTTTTTTTTTTTTTTTTTTTGTCTTGTCTTTATCTTTATTATTATTTTTTTTTCTCTCTCAAATTAAATTTTTATATTCACTCATGTTATCTATAAAATATTGCCGATAAAAAAAAAGAATAAATAAATCCTTCATAAATAGATATAAATATATAGTTGAATAAATGAAATAGAGCTTTCAAATTGAATTTGCATTTAAATATTTAAATAGATATATTATTATTAATATTAATAGAAAAAAAAAAAAAATGCCTGCAAGAGTGTACGAGTTACCACAACTGAATTTATTCATTAATTGTAAATCAAAGAATTATCTTCGATTTTATCGGATTTTCTTGATTTTTTTTTCTATTTCGTTATAATTTTTTTTCATTTGTGCTTATTATTAATGTTACTATCATGATTATTATTATTACACCGTAAAAAATTTTCTCCGAATTTTTTTCTGGATTTCTCCGTAAAATTTACGGAGAAATTCGGAAAAAATACGGAGAAATTTTTTTACAAGCTATCTATTTAATTATTAATTGTTTTTAATATTTAATAATATCTTATTTCAATTAATTATTGATTTTTTGTTTTTGTATTAATGAAAGAAAAAAAAAAAAAAAACATAATTCGTGATTCTTCATGTACGACTGATTAATTGCGTGAGTCAAAAAAATTAAATTAATAATCGTACTCATTTTTTTTTATGTATACAAGTTACATATTAAAAAAAAAAAAAAAATTAAATTGTTATCACGCTAAAACTCAACTTGATGTTTTTATAATTATTTTATATTTAATGATATTTAAAATTTCTTTTGCAAAGAAATTACATTATAACAAGAAAAAAAAAGTCAAAATTTATCATGATACATAATTTCATGAAAAACAGTAATGAAAAGAACTAATTTTTTATTTATTGTACTGAAAAAAATTTACTTGAGGTCACGTTTTGAATAAATTGCGTTAAATATTATTTTACTTGCCAACTATGCAACTAATATCGTATCAATGTAAAAAAAAACGCATCTCAACGTCACCCCGACTAAAAAAAAAATATTATAAAAAACTTATAAATCTATTTTTGTCAAAAAAAAAATTATAAAAAATAAAAAAAAAAATAAAAAAATATATATGCAAAAAAATAAAATATTTTCTACAATAAATTATTATTTTACTATAAATATATTTGTTCATTTATTATTTTTTTTTTCCTTACTATTCAATACAAATAAATAAAATAAAACCGTTGGATAATAAATATAATATTTCTTGTATGCAAATTAATTATTTCAGTGAAATTTAAATTTCAGATCATTGCAAGTGGTATTATAATAATAATAGAAAAAATTCAATGCTATTATTGTAATGAGTGCAATAATATAAAAGAGAGTAGAATATAAGAATAAAATAAGAAAGTAAAAGATTAAGGAAAAGACTTGAAAAACATCATGCAGCCTTGTAAGTAGTTTTGTAAAATTTTTAAAGCTGTGCCAATGTGATCCACCCACAAATTTATATCTTTTCAGAAAAAAAAACCCCTTTCCTCATAGTAAAGTTCCTATTATATTCATAGACATCTGAATAATCTATACATTCTCTCGAGCATGCCAGGTTTTCTTATACAAAAAAAAAACGACATTTCACGGTGATGTAATAATAATGAGAATAAAAAAATAATAATAGTATACAAGTGCACTACACACCACGCAATTGCCAAATAATATATGAAGAAACATATATTCCAAGTGTTCGTTCAACCACCACCAGATGTTGATAAAAAATAATATTATAATAATAATGTTGGTGATGATGATGATGATGATGACGATGATTATAATACACATAAGTTGCCGGCTGTTTTTTCAATTTTAATGACAACTTCCTGGTCCTGCAACAAAATTTTTCCCAAACAGAATAAATTAATCGTTTCGTTTTTTTTTTTTTTCATTGTAAGTTTAAGCAGTCTGTGTATGTACTTATAAAATTTCTTAACACACATCTTCTATTATAAATATATATACATTGTTCAATAATATATTTTATTCCATTCATTTTACACAAGATATGAGTGATCAATTAATTATTATTACGACTAATTGTGCATGATGTCTAGACACATTAAATGTCTTTCTGCATTTTATATTATTTTTTCAATGATCCATTACATTTACATTTAATTAGGTTGTTTTTTTTATTTCTATCAATTTATATGTCCATTAATTTCAAAATCTATCTGATGCGATTGGTCATGACTTCAACATTCACAAGATTTAATATACTTTAAAAAAATATTTTTCCAAAATTTCTCCGTAATTTTCACGTGACTGTCTGAGATAAATGATAATTTGCTACCATAATCTTGTTGCTAAAAAAAATTTGTATTCATAGAGAAGCTAAGAAAAAAATAATAGATTAAGAAAAAAAGAATATTTTTTTATTTATTCATTGTTATTAATAAACATTAATCTTAGTATAGAAAAATATGAACCCATTGCCTTGATAATACCAATAAAATTAGCATAATTCATTGTATACATTTTACCAGCAGTTAATTTATATGAATAATTGATTCTCATCATAATGAATTTTATATTATTAACAATTTTCTTATCCATATTGTACCATGGAATATCATGATAAATTGATATTTCCAATTTATTTGATTCCTCAGTTAATTTTTCACCAATAAAGCAATACATAAATAATTGTACATAAACAAGATAAATTCTTATGACAAGTCCACCGATGACTATTGGATCCCCATACTGGACAGTCATCAAAAGTACAATTCCTTCAACAATAAATTAATTAGAGAATATAAAATTAATTGTAAATTTTGTTATTTTTAATATTTTAAATTTGGTTTTATAGTAGTAAAAAAAAATAAAGAAGAAAATTTCAGGCATAAAACAATACATTCACGCTCTGATAAAATAAAAAGAAATTTTTTTACCTGAAATGCATGTCAGCAAAACATCAGTACCAACTTGAGCAAGTATTATATAACGATAAATATCTTCAAAATATTTGATTAATGTTAAAAGATGGACATGACGTTTTATAAATTCATTGAGTAAAATTTTTTCTTTCAATAGAGCTCTGTTAAATTTATCAAGACTATTATTTAGTATTCTTAATTGACCCCAAATATGTAATCCAATTCCAAAAAAATATGTATCACCACCAATAGACGCTGAGCACACAAAAAACAGTTGAATTGATTGTGAAATAAAATATAAAAAATAAATACTTGGTGACATATTTGTTGGTATCCAACAAGTTGGTCCTATTGGAACCTGACCAACATTACTGCTTGTAGTTAATATTGTTTTATTTATTAACAACAACGATTCATCTTTATTTAGATGAAAATAATTAACAACAAATGGAAGTTTCATGACAATTAATGGAAAACCAACAATATATGCACCACTCATTTGTATTATAAAAACAACTCTTCCAATATTTGAAAAATATTGCATTGTTTTGAAATGTGATTTATCATGATGATCAATTTTTTGCCAATCATTAACAGCTGATTGAATAATAGCAGACATTTTTTTATAATTTATCCTTGGTATAACGACTTTTATAACTGATGTTAAGCCACATATTATCAAACTAAGTGCATCAACAAATTCAGTTATTGCTCCACAATTTCCTTTTATCAAAAGTAATACTATCAAACTCATCGACATCCAAAGCTAGAATCGAATAATTTTAGCTAATAATTATATGGAGTAATATATTCCAGTCTTAAACAAAATTCGTTTTAGATGTGAAAATATTTGTACTTTTTTTTTGTCTTACGTTTATATATATTTTTGTATTTGTAAGTTTCTGTTCTTTAACTGTTTTACACAAATTTTATTCAATACTGGAATTAGTGTGATAAAAAATTAGAACTTGCCTGGGTAATTATAACAAATGTTATTAAAAATTTTGATTTAGTTGTGTGACAATCCATTGGCCAAAAGCCCAAGTTCTTTGCCAACAATCTGTAAAGACCTAGAGCTTGTTTCGTACTAGAATTCCATGACTTATAACTCCTATCACTCCTACCAAGCTTCATAGTGAGAGAATAAAAATAGTAAAAGAAGAAGACAGAAGAGCTTTATAGAAAAGACGGTATAGAACTGCGAAACTCTATGGCTCGAGCGAGAATTTAATATTTCATAAAGCATTTGCAAAAAAAATAATATTATATTTTTATACCGCGTCTGTGACAGCGAGAGAATTAATATTTTATGAAGCTTACATGCAACAACAATTTTTACTATACGTCTTTAGCAATGCGCATATTAAATGTATATATTTTTCGAAATAAAAAAAAAATATATAGAAAAGAAATAAATATAAAAAAAAACATTTCGTCGCATTTCTTTTTCACGAAAATTAATTATTTATTTTCCTATAGATATTCCTCTTTTATTTTATTTCTTTTACATATACAATATTTTTTTTTATACATTTTTTTTTTTCTTAGCAAAGCAAGTCGTCAGTCCGTTGAAACGTAGCAAGTGTGATGGATGGTATATTATCAAGTACAACAGTGGCAAAAAATTATTTTCTTGACAAGAAAATTGAAAGAAATTTGAATATAAAAAATAGTGATTATAAAATTATTCAATCACCGAACGAAGTATCGAAAAATATTGAAAAATTGATTTTGAAAGCTTTAAAAAATTTGAAATATAATGCCTGTGAATTAGAAAATCAATTTTTGTTATTATCTATACATAATTAAAATGTATAATTGTATAATTGAAATAAAAAAAAATAAAAATTATACACAACTAATCAGACACAAAAGATAAAAATTTTAGATGAATTGTCCGAATGAATTCAACCGATTATTAATAGCTGATTCTCCAATAAACAATAATATCAAAATTATATCACGTTGGACTGAAGACATTACTACTTCAAATATTGCCAATGGAGTTGATACTATCAAACAGATTTTTCAAATTTAATCTACTGCTTTATCAAACTTATCTATTTAAGACACCAACGTTGATAGACACAGGACCACAATTTATTTTCAAATATTTTAATATATTTATTATAAAAATAATAGCCAAAGGTAACTATTTTTATATTTTTAAAAAAGATATATATAATATCATCAATTAATTTTGAATTTTTTTTAATAAATTAAACATGTATTTTATTTTAGTAAATTATTTAATTCGAAATTATTGTATTGAATTGTTAGAAAATATTTGAATAAGCCTTTTATGAATTTTTAAATGCCCTTATAATCTTTTTTTTTCAGAATATCCAATTTTAAGATTTGATCAATTTATTTCCGAATAATATTGCCAAAATATAATAAATAATATTCAAAAATAAAAAAATTTATAGGTGTATTATTATCATTGCTATTTACAAAAAAAAAAAATATATATATTTATTATATTTATCAAAGTTATTAATTTTTTAAGATATTTAGATAAATATTTTTAGTTCAATAAATTCGATTAAACTTTTGAAAAATCATACCTCAATGATAGTAATTAGTCCAACTTCAATTCCAGACCATAGACAATTATTTGTCAGCAAAAATCTCAGTGCACTTGCCAAATTTCTAAAATAACCAAGTGCATAGACTGTGTCTTGATTCGATCTATCACCAACAACATATTTGTTAACATGAGCTCTGTTGTAAGACTCCATACATTCAGACAAAAAACCAAAAAAATATAATCCAACAAAATCTATGTATTCTATAAAACCTAGAGGACATGAAAAATTTGTTTCTCTACTCCTATAATATGCACACATATTTTTTTCAAAAGATAAAAAAATATCTACTATTAATTTTGAAATAGACAAAAATATTTTCATGAAAGAAAAATTTGTATTCACAGATGAGCTAAAAAAAATGATAGATTAAGAAGAAAAGAATATTTTTTTATTTATTCATTGTTATTAATAAACATCAATCTTAGTATAGAAAAATATGAACCCATTGCCTTGATAATACCAATAAAATTAGCATAATTCATTGTATACATTTTACCAGCAGTTAATTTATATGAATAATTGGTTCTCATCATAATGAATTTTATATCATTAACAATTTTCTTATCCATATTGTACCATGGAATATCATGATAAATTGATATTTCTAATTTATTTGATTCCTCAGTTAATTTTTCACCAATAAAGCAATACATAAATAATTGTACATAAACAAGATAAATTCTTATGACAAGTCCACCAATGACTATTGGATCCCCATACTGGACAGTCATTAGAAGAACAATTCCTTTAACAATAAATTGATTAGAAAATATAAAATTAATTAAAATTTTTGTAATTTTCGATAGTTAAAATTAGATTTTATAGTTGTAAAAAATTATCGAAATAAATTTCAGACTCAAAACAATACTCACACGCTCTGATAAAATTAAAATAAATTTTTTACCTGAAATACATGTCAGCAAAACATCAGTACCAACTTGAGCAAGTATTATATAACTATAAATATCTTCAAAATATTTGATTAATTTTAAAAGATGATCATGACGTTTTATAAATTTCCTAAGTAAATTTTTTTCTTTTAATACAGTATCAGCTTTGTTAAATTTATCAAGACTATTATTTAGTATTCTTAATTGTCCCCAAATATGTAATCCAATACCAAAAAAATATGTATCACTACCAATGTATGCTGAGCACACAATAAACAGTTGGATTGATTGTAAAATAAAATATAAAAAATAAATATTTGATGACATATTTGTTGGTATCCAACAAGTTGGTCCTATTGGAACCTGACCAACATTACTGCTTGCAGTTAATATTGTTTTATTTATTAACAACAACGATTCATTTTTATTTAGATGAAAATAATTAACAACAAATGGAAGTTTCATGACAATTAATGGAAAACCAACAATATATGCACCACTCATTTGTATTATAAAAACAACTCTTCCAATATTTGAAAAATATTGCATTGTTTTTAAACGTGATTTATCATGATGATCAATTTTTTTCCAATCGTTAACAGCTGATTTAATAATAACAGACATTTTTTTATAATTTATTCTTGGTATAATGACTTTTATAATTGTTGTTAAACCACATATTATCAAACTAAGTGCATCAACAAATTCAGTTATTGCTCCACAATTTCCTTTTATCAAAAGTAATATTATCAAACTCATTGACATCAACAGCTAGAGTCAAATAATTCAAGCTGAAAATTATATAAAGTATTTATAATGTATTCCAATCTCAAATAAAATTCTTTTTCAATTTCAAAATATTTACAAATTTATTTTTTCTTACATTTATATTTTCTTTTTGTATTTGTAATTTTTTATTTTCTGATACACAAAAATTTTATTCAACACTGGAGTTTTTATAATTAATAATTAAAACTTGCCTGGGTAATAACAACAAATGTTATTAAAAATTTTGATTTAGTTGTGTGACAATCCATTGGCCAAAAGCCCAAGTTCTTTGCCAACAGTCTGTAAAGACCTAGAGCTTGTTTCGTATTAGAGTTCCATGACTTAGTGTAACTCCTGTCACTCCTACCAAGTCTCATAGTGAGAGAAAAAAAATAGTAAAGGAAAAAGACAGAAAAGCTTTATAGAAAAGACGGTATAGGACTGCGAAACTCTATGGCTCGAGCGAGAATTTAATATTTCATAAAGTATTTGCAAAAAAAAAAATATTATTTTTTATACCGCGTCGGTGACAGCGAGAGAATTAATATTTTATGAAGCTTACATGCAACAACAATTTTTACTATACATATAAGTAAATATCGTCTTTACCAATGCGCATATTAAATGTATATGTTCTTCGAAATAAAAAAAAAATATATAGAAAAGAAATAAATATAAAAAAAAACATTTCGTCGCATTTCTTTTCCACGAAAATTAATTATTTATTTTCCTATAGATATTCCTCTTTTATTTTATTTCTTTTACATATAAAATATTTTCTTTTATTTATTTTTTTTTTTTTCGCGAAGCGAGTCGTCAGTCCGTTGAAACGTAGCAAGTGTGATGGATGGTATATTATCCAGTACAACAGTGGCAAAAAATTATTTTCTTGGCAACAAGACACTTGAAAGAAATTTAAATATAATAAATTGTAATTATAGAATTATTCAATCATCAAACGAAGTATCGAAAAATATTGAAAAATTGATTTTGAAAGGTTTTGAAAATTTGAAATATTCATATTATATATTTTGCCAGCTGTTAAGTTAAATGTATAATTATTACGCATCATTATAAATTTTAAATTTTTAATTATTTTTGAATCCATGTTATACCACAAACAATCATAAATTGCTATTTGTATATTTTTGGATTTTAGTGATAAATCATCGCCAATGTAGCAGTACATAAATATTTGAAATTGTGTTACGAAAATACGAAGAGTCATAATAATAATTGCTTCAGTGTCAACAATTTTAATTGCCATAATCAATACAATGCCTGAAAATTAAAAAATGAAATTATTATAATTAAACTACATAGTTAAAATTAAAAAAAATTAAAAATTATACATAACTAACCAGACACACAAATGATAAACATATTAGCAACAATTTCAAAAAATATAATAACATTGCAAACTAATTCAAATTCATTGCAAAGATTGATAAGATGATTATGACGTTTTATAATTTTTTTCAAAAATTTATTTTGTTGATTATAATTATTTTGGTTATTAATATTTTTAATATTATTATTCAAATTTTCAAATTGTCCACAGACGTGCATGGCAATGCCAAAAATAAATATGTCACCACCAACATATGCACTGGCTAGTACCAACATATGAATCGTGACATAAATATAATAAATTAAATATTGATAGAGTGGTATTTCAAGTGACACCCAGCATGATGGACCAATCGGTATATTTCTCAATAATGGTAAAGTTGTATCATTTACATTTTCTGATATTAAATTTAAATTAGATGGATGTTTAGCAATAACACTAGGTATCACTGTCATGTATGCACCAACCAACTCAATAATCAGTACATTTCTTCCAATTTTAGCATATTTCATCATAATTTTTTTAGATGAATTGTCATCTACTCTTGACCAGTCATTGACAGCTGATTTAACAATAATACCAAGATGATCACGTTGGATCCAAGGCATTAAGACTTTTAGTATTGCTAATGGAGTTGATACTATTATACTCAAAGCACCAACGATGTCAGACAAAGAACCACAATTTCCATATGTTAATATACTTATTATAAAAATAATAGCCAAAGGTAACTATTTTTATCATACATAAAAAAAGAAATATTTATTATCATTAATTAATTTTGAATTTATTTTCCTTTTTTTTTATTTTAACAATTGGTGTATTTTATTTTACTGAACTTCTTTATTCAATAATATTTTTCTTAATTATTACAAAATATTTAGATAAAAGTTTATAAATTTTTCAAACGAAAAAAAAAAAAAAAAATTACATTTTTTAATGATTGTGTAAATGTGAAAAAAATAATTCCAAAATTTAAATAATAATATTTAAGAAATTTATATAAATATTATTATTGCTATTTACGTAAAACAAATGTTTTTTCACAGTTATTAATTTTTTTAATTTTCAATAAATTAATTTGACTAATAATAAAATTTTAAAAAATCATACCTCAATGATAGTAATTAATCCAATTTTAATTGCCGACAATAGACGATTATTTGTCGGCCAAAATCCCAATGAACTTGCCAAAGTTCTGAAGTAGCCAAGTGCATAGACTGTGTCTTCATTCCATCTATCACCATCATCATATTTTCTAACACGAGCTCTCTTGTAAGACTCCATACATTCACACAAAGACATGAAAAAAATATACCACAACAAAAATCATGTATTCGAAAACATTCTATAGAACCTATAGACACATTAAAAATTTATTTCTCCTCTTATAATATGCACATATATTTTTTGTAGAAAATAAAAAAATATATACTATTAATTTCAAGAGAGAAAAAAATATGAAAATATTTTCATATTTTTTTATATCAAAGGGTTGAAATAATTTATAAGTTTATCGATTGAACAAAAAAACTGAATACCATGTACTTTCATAAATTTTATATCAAAAATCCTTGCATAAATAATAGGTAGATGAGAAAACTCACAGCTGTACTGTCGCATATTTTTTTTCTTTATTTACTTTTTTCTCCCCTCCCTAGGAAAATTTATTCTATGTTTTTTCCCTCCATCATTTCCATCATATCTACCGAAGAAACAACATTGCATTTCGACAAGAAAAAATTAGACTTCTTTAATTCTTCTGTAATAAGGTGCGTCATCAATTGTTATTTATTATTTTTTATTTTTCTACAATTTCTAAAAATATCATTGATATATACACTATTTTATTTTATTTATTTTATTTTTTTTTTACTGGTAAAGTCAGTCCGTTAAAACATAGCAAAATTTTGAATATAAAAAAGAGTAATTATATAATTATTCAATCATCAAACGAAGTATCGAAAAATATTGAAAAATTGATTTTGAAAGATTTTGAAAATTTGAAATATTCATGTTATATATTTTACTAGCTGTTAAATTAAATGTATAATTATTGCGCATCATAATAAATTTTAAATTTTTAATTATTTTCAAGTCCATATTATACCAAAAACAATCATAAATTGCTATTTGTATATTTTTAGCTTTTAATGATAGATTATCGCCAATGTAGCAGTACATAAATATTTGAACATTTGTTACAAAAATACGAACAGACATAATAATAATTGCTTCTGTGTCGAAAATTTTAATTGCTTTAATTAATACAATACCTGAAAATTAAAAGATTATTTATTATTTTTGATATCATTAATTGTCGTTTGAATTTAAAATTAAATAAAAAATTAAATATTTATATTTAACTAACCAGATACACAAATGAGAAAAATATTAACAACAATTTCAAAAAATATAATAACATTGCAAACTAATTCAAATTCATTGCAAAGTTTAATAAGATGATTATGACGTTTTACAATTTTTTTTAAAAATATATTCTGTTGATTATAATTATTTTGGTTATTAATATTTTTAATACTATTATGTAAATTTTCAAATTGTCCACAGACGTGCATGGCAATGCCAAAAATAAATATATCACCACCAACATATGCACCAGCTAATACTAATATATGAATTGTAACATAAATATAATAAATTAAATATTGATAGTGTGGTATTACAAGTGACACCCAACATGATGGACCAATTGGTATGTTTCTAATTAACGGTAAAGTTGTATCATTTACATTTCTTGATAAGAATTCAACATCAGATGGATATTTAGCAATAATACCAGGTATCACTGTCATGTATGCACCAACCAACTCAATAATTAGTACATTTCTTCCAATTTTAGCATATTTCATCATAATTTTTTTAGATGAATTGTCAATTATTTCTGACCAATCGTTGACAGCTGATTTAACAATAATATCAAGATTATCACGTTGGACCCAAGGCATTACTACTTTAAATATTGCCAATGGAGCTGTCACTATCAAACTCAAGGCACCAACGTTATCAGACACAGAACCACAATTTTCATATGTTAAAATATTTATTATAAAAATGACAGCCAAAGGTAACTATTTTTATATTATTAAAAAAATTAATATTTATTGTTATTGGTTAATTTTGAATTTATTTCTACTTTTTCTAAATTAAACTTGTTGTGTTTTATTTTACTAAATATTATATGTATTTAATTGTTGAATGATATTTAAAAAAGCTTTTTATAAATTTTTAAACTAAAAAAAATGTTTTATTTTTCAGTGATCTGTAAATGTCTTTTAACAATAATCCCCAAAAAATTTTCAATAAATATTTTTAATTTTATTAATACAATTAAAGTTGAAAAAAAATCATACCTGAATGATAGTAATTAGTCCAATTCTAATTCCCGACCATAGACGATTATTCGTCGGCCAAAATCCCAATGCACTTGCCAAACTTCTGAAGTAACCAAGTGCATAGACTGTGTCTTCATTCCATCCATCACCATCATGATTTTTTCTAACACGAGATCTGTTGTAAGACTCCATACATTCAGACAAAAAGGCGAAAAACAAAATACCAAAACTATGTATCTTCTATAGAACTATAGGTAATATATAAAATTTATTTTCTTACTTTTATATAAGTAATACATATTTTTTTGCAGAAAATAAAACAATATATATTATTAATTTCAAGATGGAAAAAAATATTTTCATATTTTTTTATATCAAAGGGTTGAAATAATTTATAAGTTTATCGATTGAACAAAAAAACTGAATACCATGTACTTTCATAAATTTTATATCAAAAATCCTTACATAAATAATAAGCAGCCGAGAAAATTCACAGCTGTACTGTCGCATATTTTTTTTATTTTTTATTTACTTTTTTCTCCCCTCCATAGGAAAATTTATTCCACGTTTTTTCCCTCCATCATTTCCATCATATCTACCAAAGAAACAACATTGCATTTCGACAAGAAAAAATTAAACTTCTTTAACTCTTATGGAATAAGGTACGTCATCAATTGTTGTATTATTTTTAATTTTTCTACCATTTTTTAAAATATCATTTATCAATTTTTTTTTATATATAATCCACCTGTCAAAAAAAGTAAAATAAAATACTATATTATATTTATTATTATTAACATGAATGATTTTGCAATACCTTTTATTCATCTTGAATTTTTTAAAAAGTTCATCTCGAGTTGGATATTTCGAATTGAGAAATAATTCTATACGTTTCCAAATATTACTACGATTATATTTAAATAGCCAATTTTTTGGTATTAATAAACAACGTACTGGTGTTAATGATATAACACGGCGATTATCCATTGGTTCACCTTAATTATATATATTTTATCATAAATCAAATGATTATTTAAAAATATTTATTATTATTACCTATGCCAAAACAAGCACCCTTTGTTAATTGACAAATTTGCATAAATACTGGATTAACATAATCTGGATATTCATAGTGGACTCTTCTTTTTGGCTTGTACAATAATGCCTCAGCAATTCCAGTAAACAGGTGCCATTGATTTATCTATTTATTTATCAATAAAAATTAATCATTTATTTTTTTTTTTAAATAAAACAGACCATTTTAATCCAGGTATTTATAAAGGTACTTACAATATCTTGTAACACCAATGTCAAAGTATTTACTTGATCTGGTGTACCTTTAAAATCCCTCAGAACTTTTTTATAATTGTGATCTTCTTTTTCATCATCATCTTCCTCATCTTCATCTTTATTATTTATTTTTTTATTTTCCGATGTAGTTGGTTGATTGTTTTTTTCATTCTATCAACAATAAATAATAAATTTAATAATTATTAACAATTAATTAGTTTAAAAAAATAAATTAGATTACATTGTCATCAATATGAATATTTTCATGAGATAATTTTTTAGACTCTTTGTATTCTTCTGGATCAAATAATTTATATTTTATATAACCATGATGTTTTTCTTGATAAACCAATAAGTGCTCAACCACTTGACATTTTCCATCGAGTAAAAAATAAACATGATTTGTTAATCCCCTTCCATCACCAAGAATAACCTGACAATATAAAAGAAAAATCATATTAATTAATTGGATACGTGTGTAATTAAAATAATTATTATAACAACCTCATTTGGTGTAAAATTTTTAATTTTACTGAGAATACAACATTCACGAATTGTTGCTTCATCCCATTCATTGAAATAATTAAATGTAACAAGTGCCTCTTGTAAAACATTCCAATTTTTCAATAAATTTTCTCTGAGTAATTGATCAAAATCATGTTTTGTTATGAATAATAACTCCACTGGTGCTAATTGAAATTAATTTTTTTAATTTACATTATTTAAAAATAAATTAAATAAAAAATAATAAAATAATACTTTTAGTTGTGACAGTCATTGCTCGTGGAAGACAATGTAAAAGTGCAACTTCACCAAAACTATCACCAGGTCCCATCATACCCATTGTCATAACTTTCTCTTCATCTATTTATAAAAATTAATTATTATTTTTTTCTCATTAATCAGCAAGTTAAATAATGAAAAAAAAAAAAAAAATTAACAAGATAAATTTATATAAATTTAACGAACCAGTCACGTTGTTCTTTTCAAACTTGGATAATGTAACTTGACCTTTTAAAATAAAATATAAAAATCTTGCTGGATCACCCTGACGAACAATAACTCTATCTTTTTGCAAAAACTGATAGCAACAAACAGCTGCTATTGATTGTTTATTATCATCTGGATATTTATCAAAGGCATTCATGCTTTTAATAAAACTTAAAAAGCTAATTTTATCTGATTTGTCTCTTAAATGTGGTTTGCTCAAAAGAAATGAACGATTCTTTAAAAAAATATATTAAAATCAATACAAAATCAATCGTTATGTTATTTATTTATTTTTTCTCATCAATTTCATACTTTACTTGTGATAATTTGTCCATCAGCTGATGTTCTTTTATTCATATTTTTAATTTTTGTCAGTGAATCTTCAACAATATCTTCATCTGGTGCAAAAAATGGCTGTTCTTTAATCCAGTCAATGTTATTTATAATAAATCTTATAATAGCTCGAAATAAATATCTTCCTCGTAATCTACCAGTCTATTGATTTTAAGGAAAATTTATTATTAATTTATAGTTTTAAAAAATAATTGTAAAATTTAAACAAACCTTTTCTGTTTTTGTTTTTTTTGGTCTCAAAGAAGTTAGAGATTTTACTAATGTTGTTTTTCTTTGATACATTTTATCATAGATAATTTATATTAAATTAAATATAATTTACAATAAATATCACAATCAGTTTCCAGCACAATATAAAAATATTTGTTGATTACCATAGCAACTAGTGTTTCAACCAGAAAAAAAATACAATAATTTATATATTTCTACTTGGAAAATAAAAAGAACAATATAATTTAACTGAAATTTTTTAAATACCATGTATTTAAAATTAAAAAAAAAAAAAAGCTAATAATTGCAAAAAAAAGGTATTATTATTTTAAATACAATATTAAATTTCGTGGATTGCTGGTTTTTTTTTTTTTGACTACACAGATACAAGTGGGCCAATTATACAAACTGCAATGTAACGAATACTTGAGTAAAAATTTTAGCACATTAAACAGCAAGTAAAGATGAAAAATATAAAATAAATAAATAATAAAATATGCAAGTGAGAAAGAAGAAGAGAAAGGATGAAGAAGCAAACAGGGAAGTTCCCTCTTACTTACATTTACTTCTTCTTCCTCAATGCATCTCACTCTTTCATGTGCAGTCACGCGATAACTAACCCGGCGCCTTTTTAATCGCAACAACTCTCAACAGTAAGATATTCTTTCTTTTTTTTATAATTTTATAAAATTTTATTATATTTTTAATTTGGAAAAAAAATTTAATAAAACTTTATTTTTTTTATTTTTTGTTGTATATTTAAAATTAAATAAAAGTTTTTTTTTTATTAACAAATTAATTTGATATTTAATTAATATTTGATTAATGTTAAAGAATTCTATTGATATTATTAATTGTAAAAAAAAAATTTCTCTCTTGATTAAAGCATTGTCATCAATGCCTTAGTCATTTGTATTATTGTGTCGTTATTTTTATTTATTTATTTTTTTTTTTTGTCATTGTCTAGTCGTTGTGATTTCGCGTATAAAGGCATGGAATTAGTCTCGCTACCATGGGAAAGACAAGACCCCGATATAAGTTGGTTAAAGCTGAAGCAAAAGCCAAGATGTAATAGAAGGCATATCAAAGAAACAACCATCAGCTAAATGCGTTTAAAATAATTCACATTTAAATTACAATTAGCCAAAAATTATTTAAAATAAAAAAAAAAAAATTTAAAGCAGATAAATTGTTTCTTTTTTTAATCAATGATAACTTTTTTTCTTTTGAAAAAATTACGCCAAGTTTAAAAGACAACAACTGACACAAAATCAGGTTGATATAATAAATTAGCTAAAAACTTTTTTTCCCATCCAGCCAAATATTTGCTTTGGAAAAAAACCATAATAAAACCTATACATAAAATAATTTTAAAACAAATTGTTATAATTTTTTTGCAATGACAATTTATTTCACATATACATATAATACTATCTGAATTGAATAATGTCCCACAATATTTTTAGTTTAATGCGGTTGTCGACCCAGCACGTTTTTTTATTTTTTATTTTACTCTTGTTGACTTGTGAATAATTCATCATTTTATTATGCATTGTATACAACATTTGACGAAATTGCGATTGAATTATGTGACAAGATTTTTTTTTTTTATTCAGCTAACTGATTCACTGGAAAAAAAAATTATATATTAATAAAATTATTAAATGAATAAACTAAAAAAAGCTCGCTCAAAAAAAAAAAATTTATAAAAATTATACAAAGCAATATTACAATATATAAATTTCAAAATCTTTACCTCACAAAATTAGTCCTTCAAACAAGCCTAAATTTTTTTCCTCATTTTTTTTTTTGGCTAGCACTCTTCTTCATAAATTTTTTTTTCTTTTTTTCTTCATCAGAGTATTTGGTAAGGGAAGTCAGAGTTTGAGGTTCGTTAACCTCTGTCTTGTCTACAAGAGAATATTTCTCAGTATCTATCCATCTATCTATATATCTATGTTTCTATATACCTAGTGTGACTGCGCGCGTGCATGTATATATATGTATTTTATATATCATCATATAGGTAAACGCGTATACATATATATTGACCATCCTGTGGGATTAATATAATACGCCAACGGCCGTGTGAGCCATGGCAATATCTTTCATCCACCTATAGATTACATGATGATGATGATGATGATGCCACCGGTTATTATTATAGACTAGGACCACGAATTTATTATGACATTCCATGAATTTCAAGATTCAACCATTCACCATGCATGTATCCTTAAATACCTATTTTATTTTTTATTTCTTTTTTTTTTTTTTTATATGTATAATACTACCCTAAAAATAATCTTTAGCTATATCGTGTGTTGCCCTTATTTACTGATGTACGGCCCAATTTATATAAAGGTTTTTCAAAAGAATACCCGCTGAGTAGGTTTTTTTCTTTTTTTTTTTTTTCTATAAAATACAAGTCGTTTTTGAAAATCAACATTTTAACTAATTATTTTTAATGCGTTAATTGTATTTTATTTCAGGTGGATTTATTTGAAAGGTCAATGTTATATAAATATATTTAATTCATTAATAAAAAAATAAAAAAATATTTCTTGATGAAATATAAGCTAGTTGACACTTGGTATATGTGTACTTGGTAAAAATATTATAAATAAATATAAAGAGCAATCAAGTTTGTGTGTTAGTGTTTGTACTTGTGCTCGTCGAGTGATTAGTTGTTGGAACGAAGGTCTTGCAGATCTACGAGGCCAGTAAACCAACTTGTACCTATATATTTTATTATATTATTATTGTATTATTATTGTGAGGTGAAAATTTATTATCACTGGCAATATGTGTGTGGCTTGTTGATACATTACATTTAAACTGATTTTATTATTTTTCTATTTTTTTTTTTCAACGTCTTTTTTCTATCTTATTTCACATGACTTATTATTTAGTTTTTTATTTCTCATCGTTTGTGCCGACAGGATTACTGCTGTATGCTATCTCACCTTTTTTTTTTTTTTTTTTTTTATATACATCTCTCCCCCAACTATTTTTTTTTATTCCTTTCCTTTTTTTTGTAGCTTTTGCTGTGTGGCTTTTTTTCATTATTGACCATTGTCATTATCATCATCGTCATCATCATCAAGCTAGAAAGATCAAAATCCTTTTTTTTTTACTGTGGTTGGTATCGTTTTTAAATTTATGTATATACATTTTCTTTTTAATTTAACTTGAGATAAAAAAAATAATAAAAACTCTCTCTCTGTATAATTCAAACACTGCCCTACCATACATTTTTTTAAATATAAAATTAAAAATATATATCTATATCTAAATCACAAAATTCAATGATATATTATTTTAATTAATTTTGAATATTTGTGCATTGTGTTAATCAAAAGTTTCTATATAAAAAAAAAAAGAAGAATTCTTATTTGATCACGTAATAAAATTGCAACATCATACAAGACGATAATACACTTGCAAAAAAAAAAACACACATAAAACATTATCCTGTGTTTTGAAAATAAAAAAAAAAAAACAAGTAATAACAACTGACTTAATAATTATAATAAAACATAATGTGTAAAGATATACAAGCTTGTCTTAAATAAGAGATAAATAATATTAAGATAGAAGATCATCATCATCATCATCACCATCATCACCAACATCATCACGAGTGACCTAGGACAACAACATACTTCACGACCTGCATGCCAATCATATTTTTTTTATTTTTTCAATTTATCATTTAAACTCTCTTTCTCTCTCTCTCTTTATTGTCGATGATAGAAAAAGTAAAGGAATTAAATTTGCCACTTAGCAAGCATGACTAATTTTTTTTTATTCATTTTGTTAATATTATGTTGGTTTTTTTTTACTTCATTTAAATATATTTTTAGTAACTCAATAGCAAAGTTGTTGAATACATTGATCTTTACAATTTATTGATATATCTATAATATTAATTTTTAATAAATAATTTTAGACTGACATTAAGTTGATTACCTTGATGATTATTATAAATTTAATTATTTCAATTTGTACATATTAATAAATATATTTTACATAGATAAATTAATAATAATTTTAACTATAAATATTAATAAATAAATTTATATAAATTTAATAAATTAAATAATATTGGTAAAGGTCATGTTTTAAAATAAAATAAAATAAATAAATAAAAATATTGAAAGAGAAAGGGTTTACCCAATAGAAAATGACTAAACGCAATGTTTATCTCATTGTGGATTGCATGATTCTTGACTCCTTGGTTTCTTCTCCTGTATATTATTTTGTTCCTTTCTTCCTTGGTTCTTGGTTGAGGAGGAAGATAAAAAAGGTAAAATTAAAAGGTGAAGAACAAGATGAAAGATGAAGAGAATAAGGAGGTAAATATCAGATGAAGAATCCATGAAAGTGTGTCAACGATTTGTTTTAAATGTGAGTAAGAAAGAAAGAAATAAAAAAGATTATCTTCAGGGTAAAGGTATATAAAATAAAATAAAGAATGAAAGAAGAAAAAATTTTAAAAAAAAATTCAAGTTCAGGGGCAAATGATGAAATGTATGTGTGTGTTGTAACGGGTTTTTATATTGATTACATAAAACATGCTCAATACCATCAAGGATCAAAATATTTTTTATTGCAATTTATCCTTTTTTTTATTTTCAATTTATATTTATATTTTTGGGATGAGTATATAAATATTTTAAACATGTTTTGCATTGATTTATGATGAAAAAAAAATTTCTATTAATTGATGATTTTGTTGCAGGACATTAAACATCTCCGCAATTCTCCACCGAATTTCCAACTTGATTTCGCTCAAGTTGGTTGAATTTTTTTTTGTACGATTTGTTTCGACTAAAAAATATTTAATCAAATATCTAGATAATATTTGTCGCATATATAGATGCACTTGGATACAAAATAAAAATTAATAAAAAATATTAAAATTTGACCTCGTTCGATATTGTGATTATGTACTTGAAGGACATCAAGATCTATATCGATATTATTTACACGCGTTAATATTTATTTTATTTATTGTACAATATAATTATTATATTTAAAAAACATGTCCTCTTCCTGATGTTATTATCCATGTCTTCCTGATAAATATATAAATAAAAAAAAATAACAAAGCAAATTTGTATGTATTGCCGAGGTGAAATAGCGAGGGTGTGGTTAAATATTTTTTTATCCTGTTGGGTATTTTAGTTGTTAATAAAATAAACAAGTCGTCCTTCACCAATATCATGCTTAACTCCCTCTCTCCTTCGACATTCTCATTCAAATATTTATCACAAAGTACCTTGTAAACTAATATTTATTAATTTTTTTAAATTATTATAAAAAAAATCTAAAATAAAAATGAATTTGTTGAAAAATATTACTTTTAATTGTTAATTTTTTTTTTGTTGTTTTTATATGCAAGTTTAGTTATTATAATTATTTACATAAATTAGGCAATATTTAAATTTACTTGTTGGAAAAAAAATTACACGAAAAAGTTGATTTTTAAATGTTGGAGCGAATTTTGAATTTTTTAGCTACTAAAATCTACGATGGTGTGATGGGACTTGGCTCATTTTACAGACCGTAATGGCAAAAATAAATTTAAATTGATAATTAGATTTTGCGTTGAAATTTTATAAAATATACTTACAAAAATTATCCAGATGCAATTGCATATATCAATGAATAAATTACTGAATCAGTTACTCAAAATTTCCAAAGAACTTTTTTTTCTAAAAAAAAAAAATAGTCAAATTCAATAATTCACATCAAAATTTTAAAATATCAAACAAAAAAAAAACCTCACAAGCAAAAAAAAAATAATAAAATAATTATTTTATATGCCTACATGTACTTTTTTCAAACTAAAAACATTAATATTGAATTTTCAAAAAAAGGTACACACATATATTTTTGTTTTAGAAAATACATAGAGTCCATGGAGTCTACTACTTAGTCATATTCCGAGTCAAAAACTGTACACAAAATATCAAGAGAACAGAACAACCAAGGAGGTATTTCTTATTCCAATGCGCATGTTTTTTAATTGAAAATAAAAAAAAAAACATGGCGCTTGACATCAGCAACAGTCAGTTCATGGAGAGTTTTATAACCTTTAAATAACAACATAAATTTTTATTGAACACAACAACAACAACAACAACAACCGGCAAAAATAAACAAAATATATTTTATTAATAAACTTGTTAACTATTATTGTGTGTGTTCTATTGACAATAGAAATAAAAAATGGTATGATATAATTTTCAAAGATTATGTTTGTTAAATAACTACAGTATTGTTTATAATAATTTTTTATTTTTACAGTATTCATTAGTTCATAAAACAGAAAAAGCTCACGAAGATAGTATATGGACATGTGCCTGGGGAAAGCCAAAAAAAACAAATACTCCAAACGATCCTGATAATAATAATGAAAACTCCAGGTATAAATAATATATAGAATATAATTAAATTATTAAAAAACAAAAATTAATAAATTATTATCCACAGAGATTCAGTGAGATCAAGTGATGATGAACCACCAGAGTATATTGTAACTGGTTCAGTTGATGATACAGTCAAAGTTTGGGAACAAAAAGATGGAAGTTTAAAATTAAAACACAAATTAACTGGTCATGGTCTTGGTGTTGTATCAGTTGCTGTAAGTGCTGATGGCACAAGTAAGACAAAATAATAATAACTATTATTAAAACATTAAATTATATAATTAATTAAATTTTAATAATAATTTAACTTACAGAATGTGCATCGAGTTCGTTAGATTCTAGTTTAAAACTTTGGGATCTTGAATCTGGTGATAAATTATCAAGTATTGAAGTTGGTCCAGTTGATATTTGGTCTGTTGTATTTTCACCAGATGATAAATTTATAATATCAGGTAGTCATGCTGGTAAAATTCACATGTATGGTACTGAAAGTGGTAAACAAGAACAAACATTGGATACACGAGGTGGTAAATTCACCATAAGTGTTGCTTACGTATGTATTTATGAAAATATATTTAATTAATTCGTTAGTAATTATTTATTTTATAAAATAATTCAATTTTTTATAGAGTCCAGATGGAAAATACATTGCCAGTGGTGCCATTGACGGTATTATCAATATTTTTGATGTAACATATGGAAAAGTTTTACGAACATTAGAAGGTATATTTTGTAGAAAATTAATTTAATAATTTAATAGCTGAGTAATGATTATTAATTAATTGTTTTTGTTTGTTTATAGGACATGCCATGCCTATACGTTCTTTGTCTTTTTCTCCGGACTCACAGCTCCTTTTGACTGCATCTGATGATGGACATATGAAAATTTATGACGTGTTAGTTGATTATTAATTAGTAAATTTCTGAAATTTAAATTGTTTATTGATGTTTAATTGACTTGGTTTTAATTTAGGAAAGATGCAAATGTTGCTGGTACTTTGTCTGGACATGCCTCTTGGGTGTTGGGTGTTGCATTTGCTCCAGATGGACAAAAATTTGCATCATGCAGTGCTGATTGTACTGTTAAAATATGGCAATTAGGTGGAAGACAGTGTCTTCATACTTTTAAAGAACACAATGATCAAGTATGTTATTATTTTTATAAATTAAAACCTTATTATCAATTTAATTTAATATTATTTTTTATTTGTTTTTAGGTGTGGTCAGTAAAATATCATCCAGAAAAAAATAATTTCCTTACCTCAGTTTCAGAAGATAAATCTATAAATCTTTATGAATATCCTCAATAAATTGACACAAATAAAAAAACAAATTTTCAATATTAAAAGTTTATCTAAATGTTTTCATTTTCATTCATTTTTTTTTTTTTTTTCCATCTTCCTACACAAGAAAAATTATTATCATTTAATAATTGGCTATAAATTTTATTTTAAATTTTATTTAATGATAATTTACAATTCATCAAATTGTTGCTGGACAAACAATATTTATCAATAAACAAATCGAAAAAAAAATATTTACCATACATCTGATTGACAAAAAAATTTAAAAAAAAAAAAGAAAATTAGGCTCATTTTTAATAATTTGCATGGACCAATAATACAATAATACAATAATAATAATAATCATCATTTCAATTTATAAAATAAAAAAAAGATCCCATACTAAATTCCAAGTTGGAAGAGTTAAATTTAATCAACCCGAACTGGAATGAAAGGCTTTAAATTTGTAAATGAAAAATTCAATTTTAATTCTTTCTTAATTCCCACACAAGAGAATAAAAAGAGACGAGCCACATTATTTATCAATATAATATTAACAAAAATATAAATTTGAACAAATAATTAATTTAAAAATAATAATGACAATGACAATGCTATCTTGACCCATGCAAATAAATATATATTTTTTTTCTTTTTTTCTCTTTTTTTTTCATCAAAAAATTTGAGTATTTTTAATTTTTATCACTCAAAATAGATAAGATATTATAATAATAATTATTAATAATTAATATATATCATAGCAGTTAAACATTATCGATGTAGACTAGAAGTAATAATAAATTTTATTACGTGGAGGGTGATGATTACTTGTCATTCAAATGTTTATCATCTAAAACATTTTCCATGTTTTTTTTTTTTCATTGTTTTATATTTTATTATCATTAATAATAGTATTTATAATAATCGCTTTTTATTCAATGTCATTATTCAGTCTTGAAAAAAAAATTAATTTGCGATTATTATATATTAAATTATATATATTTTTATTATCTTGTTGTTCTGCTCTTTAAAATCACAATTAATCAAAAATACAAACTAAAAAAAAAAACAAAAAACATTCAAAGGCTCATACCTTATATACAGTGTTTGCAAATAAATAATAATTTCTATTAGGATTATTATTATGATAAATCAAGTAATATTTTTTTTAAATATTACCTGTTGTTTGTACCTATCAAGCTTTTTTTTTTTTTTTTTCAAATCTATTATTATCCAGCAGTTGTCTTTTTTTTTTTATATTTACAACACACTCACACAAAACAACGAATAAAAATAATGAAAAAAAATAAATAAATAATAGCTAGAAACTTTTATAAAGAAGAAAAATAATTAATAATGATAAATATAATTTTAAAATGCAGAACGACATAATATTATTATTATTTGTGACTAGTCCAAAATGATAAATAAATGCGACAATTTTTATATAATTTATATGAATCGATTATCATTAGTTTGATTAATAATAATATTATTAATATGGATTTTTTTTTATTTTAAATAAATATTTATTTAAACAGTTGTGACTTTTGAGGATGACGTGACAATTGTTTCAGTATCAATGTCAATTGTTTGATGATAATTTTGCGTTGTGTTGTTGTTTATAATTTTTAATCCATTTTCTGGATTATCAGGATCAACCCTGATGAATGATCCAAGTCGTGATATTCTTTTGGTTAAATCACCATCTGTTGAATCAATACTTTTTTGTTTTCTCAGCACAACAGTATCATATCCACTTTGTTTTTTTTTACCTTTACAAGTATCACCAAATTTTGGTATTTTACTGTCATTATTAACACCAGATGAAATACTTTTATCATCATCAATTGATACTTCAGTTAATTTATCAGTTATTTTAGTTTTATTTTTTAATAAATTTGATTGTTTTGGCACACCCTCAAATGTTGAACTTCTAAATAAACGATAAGTTGAATTTTTTGTTTCTGTTATATTATTATTATTATCATCATCATCATCAGCACTTTTAGTATTACAATGTTCTTTTGTAATCCATTGTCGTTTATCTGGTTTTTCATATTTTTGTTTAAATTTATTTTCTTCAACTTTTTTCCATAAACTTTTAATTTTACTTGTTGGATCTTTTTGATTTTTTTTTGATCCACTTGGATTTAATAATGATGATTGTGTATTTAAATTTAAATTTGTATTTGAACGTTTAACAAGTATTGGTTTTTTATCATTTTCATTATATATTATTTTAGATGTTTCACCAATTGATAAACGTTTACTTGGTATACCCTCAGCACTTGCACATTTTGATAATTTTGTTTGATAATTATTATTTTTAATTTTTGATTTAAATATTGTATTTAATTTACTTGGTGATGATATTTGTAATTTACCTATTTTAGATATTTTTATTGGTGATGAATTTGCTGATACAATTGGTGGATTATCCATTTCTGGTTCATCTTTTGTAAATGTACCTTGTCTTTCAAGTGGTTTTGGCACATCTGGTTTTTTTTTATCTTGTGATTGACAACCTGGTGGTGTACTGTGACGTTTTATTGATTGTTTACCAGTTGTTGCTGTTGGTGTTGTTGAATAACTTGTTCCACGTTGAGGTATTGAACTTCTCTTTGATAATTCAACATTTCTTGCAATGTAATTTGTTTTTTGTAATAAATTATCTTTTGTTGTTGTTGTTGTTGCTAAATTATTGTTGTTGGTATTATTATTTTGTCTAAGTGTTGTAGCACGTGTTGCTCTTACTAATGGTGTTGTATTGCTACGTCCAATTGGAATGCTTGATATAACTTTTTTAATTGGTGATGATTGTGGTGTTGATTTACGAGTATTTGGAGTTGAATATAGAGCTTTTCTTCTGCCTCTAATGCCTTTTGGACTTGGTGGTTCTGGATTACTTGAATCAACTGATGGATCACGACTCATTGAGCCACTTGGTTTTATTATTTTTGGTTTTTTTGGCTGTTGTTCCTCAATAACTTCAACTTCAATTATTTCATCTTCTGAATCACTATTTGCATTAACATCATCCTCATCTTCATCATTATCATTTTCATAAATATCTTGTTGTGTAAGAGTTTTATCTTTTTTTTGTAATTCAACATCATTACTATTATCATCATCATCCTCATTATCATAAACATTATTTTCAATTTCTTGATGACTTTTTCTTACATATGTTGAATATTTATCTGTATTTGTTGTTGTTATTGTTTTTTCATTAACAATATTTGAATTTTTTTCAAGCATTGTTTGTACTTCTTCAGATGATGTTGTAATGTCATTTGAATTACTTGATTCATTTAATATTTTTGTTTGATAACGATCTTTATTTTCAACACGTGTTTTTTTTTTATTAAATGTTCCTGTTAATCCTTTGAATGATGGAATTCCAGATTTCATCAATGACTGTGATTTATCTGTTGTATCATTTTTTTTAATATCAAACTCACTACTATTTTTATCTTCTTCTTCTTCATTATTATTTTCTTCTTCTTTTGTCTCTTGTTGAGCTAAATTTGTAATAATATTTTTCAATGGATTATCAAGTACTTGAGTTTGAAAACGTGCACGATCTTCTTGTCTTTTTTGTTTAGGTGTTAATTTTGTAAATGATAATTTACCATTAACATTTAATTTTTTTCTTTCTTCTTCTTCTTTTTTAACTAACTCAGCAGCAATCGTATATGTTTTATATCTTTCTTTAGCTAGTTGTCTTTTTTGTTTTGGTGTTAAATGATTTTTATGATGACGTTTTTTAGGTGTTGATTCAGCTGAACTACTCAGACTATATTCAGTTGGTATTGGTGTTGTTGCACCATCAGTATCATTATCATTTTCATCAATTTTATGTGAATAAATTGTATGTGTTACACCAAGTTCTTCACTCAATAATTCAATATCCATACACAATGTATCACTACACATTGTATCTGTATTTGCATCAACAGTTGTATCATCAATTTCACTAACTTCATTTAATAAACTTGGTGGATTAATATTTTCAAGATATTCAGATAAACTATTACCAGCACTACCCTCAGCATATCTTTTACATGTCATTGATAATGTATTTGCAATTGGTTTAACGATATCAAATGAACAATCATTTGTATTACCATATTTTAAATCAGCAATTTCAGATGTTATACTAGCAACACTCAACATACTATTTTCCATATCACCAACACTATCCAATGTCAATAAATCTTCCATCATTGATGGTGGTTTAACATTTTCCAATTGTGATATACTTGATGTGTCATTTAATAAATTTTCAAGACTTATACTGTGTATTGTATTTGATGTTTGTCCAAGTGCTCTTTTAGCAACAATTCCAATTGGTAGCGATTTTTTTCTGCTATTTTTAACAAGTCCAGATGGAAGTGAAGTTGAATAACAACGTTCATTATTTATCATTGAATTATTATCACAATTTTCTGGAGCTGTATAACTTGTTACAAGAGATCCAGCACTACCCATTGTTGATGGTGGTTTTATTGATTCTAAATCATTACAAGGAATACTTATTTCACCATATTCAGCATTAACTGCTTCAGCTAATTTAAATGCTTCTTGTTCAATAATTTTAGATGTTGTCATCATTTCATTATTTAAATTAATATTATTTTTTCTTGCTGGTATAGGACTTTCTTCTGATGATAAACTTTGTAATGTACCTGGATTTTCATCACTTTTAAATGATCCAACAAATGGAGCTGACATTGTTATTGTTGGAAATGAATTGTCATTTGGTGAATCTTCATTCCATGTATCAATTTTATCACTCATTGTACTTTGTTTCATTGTTGATAATTCTTTTTCTCTCATTGCTTCTGTTTCTTGTACTAAAGTTGCTGTTAAACGATCTAAACATGCAATCATTGCATCTGGATCACGTTGACGACGATATTCTTCACAATTATTTGCATCTTCTTGACTAATATTATTATTATCATTTTTTCCATCAATTATATCTTGACTTGATTTATCATTTGACATTTTTTTAATACAAAGTTCTAAAAGTACTTGTTCTGATCTTTCAACAGAATCATATGACTCCATACTTTCAGCACATTCACCAGTTGGATGCATGTCATTTTCTTCAATTGAATTTACTGAAGAATCTTCATTTGTTGTATTTAAATCTATAGTATTATTATTATTAATTAATGTTAAATCATCATCTGAATTTAATTTCATATTAAATAGCTTTGATGGATTATTTGTTTTTTCTTCAACTTGATTAAGTTCAGTACTTGTTTCATAACGTGTCAAATGACCACTGTTATTTATTGTCTCTAAACTATTACGTGAAAATGATTGATTATGACGATTATTTTGCATTCCAACATGAATACAAGCAGCTAATAAATCTTCATCATCTTCATTATCATCAGCATCACTTGCCAATGATTCAGTTAAACTTTCAGGTTCAATTGTACCAATTAGTTGTTTTTTTGATAATTTAATTTCTCTTTCTCTTAATTTACAATCATTTATTATTTTACTTTCATCATTGTTAATAATATTACCAAGTGAATTTAATCTTACTGTTGTTGATTCAACAACAACGTGATCATCAAAATTTTTATTTATTTTTTTATAATTTGTATTTATACCATCAATACCAGAATCAATATCTGAATTAATATCTATAGGATTTGGTGGTAAACTTAAACGTTTTAATGATGAATTTAATATTGGATTTTCAGTTTTATCAATATAACTATTACGTTTTGATGATGATGAGGATGATGATGATGTTTTTCTTTCATAAATATTCAACTCTTTCATACGTGTTATAATACCACGTTCATCAGCATTTAGTTTATCAATAAGTTTAGTATTTTTAGTGTCATCTTGAAGATCAGAATGTGATGTTGCTCTTGATGAATTTAATGAATTTTCATATGGTGTACCTTCTGTATAATATGTTTTAACTGTATCCTCAATATCTTGTTCACTACCAGCAAAATATCCAGAACTTTGTTTTTCATCTTCATCAGAATTTTTTTCAGCATAACGAAGACTATAATTTGTTGGTTGATCCAAATCAGTTTCAGCATAATCACTAAATGGATCAATTTCAGATGCATGACTACTCAATGTTGGTGAATTAATTTTTGTATTTTTAATTGATTTAAATGTTGTTGTTGCTGTTGATGACGTCGATGGACTTTTTAAATGTTTATCAAAACTTTCATCAATAATTTGTTCTTCATCAAGTAAATTAATATTATTTGATGATGTTGTCAATGATTTATCATCAATTGAAGATCTTAATAATGGTGATATTGATTGTTGATTTGGACCAGCAGCCCATGACATTGTTGAACTTGTACATCTTATTTCACCAATATCAAGTATATTTATTCCTAATTCAGTTGGTCTTATAATATCATTTGGATTTGTTGTATTATTATATTTTAATGCATAATTTTTTTCAATTTGACTTGTTTTATTTTGATAATCTGTTTTAAATGTTTGATTAAAATCAACAGCTGAATGTAGTGATGATGATTGTTGTTTAATAAATATATCATTTGGATTAATACAAGCACCAGTAACATGTCTATGTACACGTTCAAATATTGTATCAGAATGTGTACTTGTTATTGATTTCATTGATTCTCTTGATTCACTACGTGATACACCATTATTATTACTATTATTATTATTAAATTTATTACGTTGATATGATGTTTTTAATCTTGTATTTGTTGTAGTAATATCATTAAAATTTGTTTCATTAAATGTAAATTTATTATTATTATTATCTTTTGTTATTGGTGATGTACTTGGTTCAATATTGTCACATGTTTCTGATAAATTTTGATCAATTTCTTGTTCCAATGCTTTTTGTCTACGTGCACCAAGTGTTGGTAATGCTGGTAAACCTAAACCACGTGCTGTTGAATCTAAATGTACTAAATTACTACCACCAGGTCTTGCTGATAATAAATTTTTTAATGCTGCTGATGAACCCATTGATATCATTTTATGTTTTGAATGTACAAGACTACGTAGCATTGGTACTGCACCAAGATCCCATAATAAACGTTGATCATGTGGACAACGAGCAGATAAATTCCATAATGCACCACATGCATTACTAACAACAGTTAAACTTGGTGATCTTAATTGTGATAATAGTACTTGTAAACATCCACGTTCACGTACAATTTTACGATAATCATCTCTAACAGCAATATGACTTGATACATTACGTAATATACCACCAGCATTTTCAATAATAGCAAGTGTTTTTGATGGTGCATTATAACTTAACATATCAACAAGAAAACCTAATGCACCATCAACAGCACAAATATCAACTTTATTTGTACTACAATGTGCTGAAAGATTCCATAATGCTGATAATATTGATTTTAATGTTGATTCTTTACTACCTTCCATTGATGCTTTCATTAATCCAACAACAGCACCAACTTCACGTAATGTTTTTTTAGAACCACTATCAGCACGCCATGATAAATTACGTAATACAGATGCTGTTACTTGACGTAAATCATCACTTATACTTTGTAATTGTAATACTAATGATTTCATAAATTCAAGAAATGAACATAATAATGCTTTATTATTACCATCACCAAATGTTAAATTTGTCAATGCCATACCAGCATATCTACGTAATGTTATACATGTTGGATCATTTGAATTACTACCATGTGCAGCATGATCCATTTCAATGAGTTCAGCAACAGCATGAAGACCACCAAGTTGACACATTGCATGTCTGTGTGCTTCATCAAATGATAATTTCATAAGTGCAGCAATTGTTGGTCCAGGATGTCTTTCTAAATCATCCAATGGACGTTCAGTATTCAATGATATTCTTAACATTTGACAATAATCACGTATTTGTTCAAGTAAACGTAATACACGTACTTCACGTCTACCAACTTTTTCATCACATCTTGCATGTATTACATTATGAAGTGCTTGTGATGCACGTTCACGTGTTTCTATATCTTGTCCACGTGCATGAATTAATTGTATTAATAATGGCAAACAACCAGATTGACGCATTATAAGACAACTATCAATTGAATTACTCATTGCTAATAATGTACCACTCATATCTTCACGACCCTCATTACTTCCAAGCATACCAAGTAAACTATAAACAACATCAACTTTTGCTCCAAGACGTCTATGACCATTTCCAACACTACCAGAACATCCACTACCTGCTGATGATGAAAAACTCATAACACTTGCCATATCATGATTTATTAAACCACTTGATGTTGATGTTTTACTTGAATATAATACATTTTGATTTTCCATCCATGTATCTTTTTTAATTGGCCATGTACCACCATTGCTACATGATGACAATGATGATGTTGATTGTTGATGTTGTTTTTTAACATTTTTTATTTCCTCATCACTACTACAATCATCATCCTGATAATTCTTCTTTGAATCATCACTCGTTTTAATCTGTAATAATTAATTTTTAATATAAAAATTATTATTATTCTTTTGAGATTGGGATTGATGAAAGAAAAAAAAAAAGAAAAGAAAAGATGAGTAGATGTAGAGTAAAAAGTAAAGGGCAAACGATGAAAATCAATACTACGTCTCACTGTATAGTAGTGTTTTTATTATTATTATTTTTGTTGTTATTATTATGGACGACGCCGTTTGGGTGGGTGATAATATACATCGAGGGTTCCTCGCTTCAAATAACATTGAGCTTTTAATTTTTGAACTTTAATTTTCAACACAAAATCATGTATTATTATTTAAAATATATAATATTTACCTGTGATTTAAGTGAAGTTGAAGTTTGTCCCTCCATGAAATTTATTTCTTTAAATTTGCATTTTTCATTAGACAATAATTGATAAGAATTTGTGCCAGTTTTTAATTCTGTATTGTCGTTTATTGAATTTTGTTGATATTGTTGATGATATTGAGGAAGACACGTAGTTGCCGGCAAGTCCAGCTTGTCCGGATAGAACGTGTTGTTAAACTGATGTTTTTTATGCTGTTTTTCGAGACGCAACTGCGATTCCTCCTGCGCAAAGTAATACAAGAAATAAATAAAAGTCAAGGTTCTGAATTTATTATTTTTATTAATTACACATTGTACCGCAGTAAAAAAATTTTTTTATTTTTACAACAAATATTTATTGATATAGAAAATAATTTTTTTTAATTTCTTTCATTCTCTGATCGGTTTTTTTTTTTAAAAAAGATAAAAAAAAAATATACCTTTGAATCAACTTGATAAATCTTTGAACTTGATAATTGATAACGTGGTATATATTTACTGGATGATTCATTAGTTATTCGTATTTCTTTGTCATTTACATCATCCACATAATTATTATCTACACAATTTTTTTTAAATAATTTTAAACGGTTTTTCTCTGTTTTAGTTATTTTACTATCAATTTTTGAAATATTATTTAAAGATGAATTACTACTTCGTGGCAATGGAATACGAGTACCACAAATATCTGATGAATAATATTTTTGCGATTGAACGCTTTTTAATTTGTCTGTATTATCATCAACCATTTTAAAAATTAATTAATTTAAAATAAAAAACAAATTAAAAAAAAGAAAAATAAAAAAGGAAAAATCACATTGACTAAGCTGTTTTTTTTGTTTTTCAATTAATTATTTTCACTATTTCACTTGAATACTCATTGATATGATAACAATCATTTTTTATAAATTAAAAAGGGTTTGGCTATGATATACTAAATAATCAGTATAAATTCGTGAGAGATTGACTGACAAACTGTGAGTACAATCCCATCGGGAATATGTACGACAAAGCGCAGACGCTGAAGCAAAGATTTTCCAAAGTGTTTCACTACTCACATCATCTCGCTCTGTACCCCAGAATCCTTTTAACTATTTTTTTTTTTTTTTTTAACTCTTTCCAATAAACCACACACACGATGATGAAATATCAATCAATATTTATTTACCAAAAAAGTTATTTTTAAATTCATTCTAACGTTGTAAATTAATTGATTGATTTAATTAATTTTAATTGCAATTAAATCTATTACATAACTAACTTTAAATTAGTCAAAAAAAATAAATATTTATCGAATATTTAAAGGTCCATATATTGTCTGTGATAATAAATTTAAATATTTATTATAGAAGATGCACTGAATATTAAATACACAACAGACAACATTTACATTTTTTTTTTAACTACATAGAGTTGCAGAAATAACTGACGTTAAATAAGTAGGGGGGTAAAAACAGCTGGTCTTTACTTGCTCTGATGATGAATCATGACATGAGTCACTCTTTACCATGCTATGTTTTTTTTTTTCACTGTGTATCTCAAGATGATCATTATCATGTGCCTTTTTTTAGTTTTAAATTATCTCTTTAAAAAAAATTAAAAAAAAAAAACTATATGATTTAAAGATTCATCAATATAATTGAATATTTATTTTTATTTTTATTTTTTTTTTTTGGAATTAAAGGTACTTTGTACGGTATTAAAAATTATATTATCAATTTTTATTGAAGATAGTAAAACGTTACGATAAATAATTGTGTCGCACGATAAAAAATAAATGATCAAACCTGGTTTTTTATTTTTATTATTGATTAATAATTTATATAGGTATGAAAATTAAATTGAGATTATCTTTTTTTTTATTTTATTATAAATATTGCGCTTGCGCAAATTTTCGAAAGTACATACGCACTGCTAGATTCATTACACGCAAGCGCAATTTTATTATTTTCAATTGAATTTCTATTTTGGAAATATTTAAAAACAAGTTTTATTTTAATTTCAAATCAATTAAATATTCATCAATGTGAATCAATAGTTATTATTATTTATAAATATTTTATTCAAAAAAAAAATGCATTACCTGTTTATTCAATGACTTTTGTTGAATGTCACGCCAAGTTAATAATTTTTCTGTTAATTCACTTGGATCAAGGCTTTCTGGTACTGTTTCCAAAAATCCAGATTGATAATTTGTTGAGCTGAAATATTTACAACAAACATTAATACAAATTATTCATAAAAATAATTTTTTTTTTTCCATATTAACACAGTTTTTTATTCCATACAAAAGGAAAAGGGAAAAAAAAAAAAAATTGAAAGCTTAAAAACATACCTGCACTGACAAAAGACGTAAAAGCTCTATTTATAAGTTAAAACAGAAAAAAAAAAATTTGTACAGACTAAAGAACAGCTACTTTTTTATTTTTAACGGTTTTCACTTGAAAGAAATGCAAGTTCATATGCAAGGTAATTGTTATGGATATGCAACGGTGGAAAAAAAATAAATAAAAATAAAAATAAATGCAACTCACGTGCTACTTCTTCCATTATATTATATAAAGAAAATAAAAAAAAACTAAAATCCAACAAGAACATAATAAAAAAGAGCAAGAAAATAATGTATATAATAAAAAAATGATGTTGGTTTGTTAAAATTCTAACACGAATGATTATAATAATTTTATAAATAATAAAAAAAATTTACTTTCTATCGTTAAATGTTGATTGTCCAGTATCAGAGACTCGGCTTCTATCAATTTGATGTCTCACATTGCCCGTCAATAATTTGTCTGGAAAAAATAAATATCAAAAAAATTATAAATTAATAAATATAATCAATTTTATTAACTTACATAAATAATCCATAAAATTATTTAACAAATGTTTTTTATTAAATCAGCAATTTATTTGACTAATTGATAATTTTATCTAACCTGTTTAAGTTTAATAAATTTAATCGACATTATTCAACTGTTTTATAAATTAAAAACATAAATATTACATATATTTTTTAATATAAAAAAACAATTGCTAATTTTCAAGTGAATGCATTTTACTTTTGGCAGCAACATGGCAAAGATCCAAACGCCATTATTATTTTTTATTTCTTTTAACATATGACTGACTTGGTAGAGTTAAAATTTATTCTAGACAATTTACAATCTGGCTAATATTTTTTAAAATAAATTTTAAATCGATAATAAAATTTTTTAATATGACGTCCAGACAAACGAGTGAATTAAATCTGATATAAATAGTAAAATCTATCTGGTTTATTCAAAAGTTAATCAATCAATTTAATAAAAAAGAACAAAAAAATCATCTACAAATATAATAATTACCAGTATTAATTTGTTGTTTTATTGAATGACAATTGACACCACTTGAACGATCAATATTATCAAAAAGATCAGATGATAATTGTTGTTGAAGTAGAATGGTCTCATTAGTAAGTTCGCGTACTTGAACAAGAAGTGCCTCATAACTTGATACCGGCAGCGTCATAGTCCTCTTCTTCAGCAATAACAATATTTATTTCTACCCCCTGGGGTCCACGTTTCACTCGAATATCCATTCGAGACCAATCTATAATAAACAAAAAAATGACAATAGGAAATGAAGTAAGCAAGCTGAATAAATCATCATTAAAATTTATTCATGTTTTATTTTAAAAACCCAGCACGATTATTAAACGTAATATAAAAAATTATAATAAAAATAAAAGTGTCGTCGTCGTCTAGGGCTGTTGAGGGAGTGTGTCTTCCTCTCTTACAAAATAATAATAATAACAATAATGATAAAGTACGTGACTTGCAATGACAATGGCGCTTGGTGGTTAATTGTACTATGTACACACATGATGGAAAAAAAGTAAAAAATAAATAATAATAACAAAAAAGCACCTTACAAATACTGAGGCGTTAGGGCGTTTCATTTTCAACATAACGTGTATAAAATATATATTTTTTTTTCGTCTAAGAATAAATTAAAAATCATAAATTAATATAATAATTTAATTATCATAAATTATTAATTTTTCATATGCATTTATAAATATGTTTATTAGAAAAAAAATAGAAGTAAAGAGAGAGCATTCAACTAGGTTTATACTTCGGTCAACAACACGAATGTATAATGTGCATAAATAAAAATAAAAAAAATCAATTTATCGAGTTGTTTTAGCACGCGCAAAAGTGCACTTATTAAAATAATGTAAAAAATTTTATTTCTAAGATTTTTTGTGAAGCTTGTTATTTATTTGATGTATTATTTTACGGTAAATTTTGATTGTTAATTGTCATATTTTTAAGAATGAAATCATATGTTAAATTATGGTCACAACCTTGACAAGAATGTCGTCTGGTTTCTCAAGATGCCATAAAAGAACAGAAAATATATTATTTATTTTTCCGATTGACCTTGTAATAAGCAATCCACATGGATCCACATGGACAAATTTTGTTATTTTGAATTATTATTATTCAAAACAAGGTAAAATTATAAATATCATAAAAAACAAAGTCAGATTAATTTTATCAGTATAATAGCGAGATAATAGTTTAAAAATAGAAATTGTTAATAGCCTGTGTTTTTTTTTTTCATATCTTTTAAACAATGGCAATTGATTTGTCATGAAGGAAAAAAAAAAAAACCGTAATTTAGAAGGGAATATTGCTACTGATTATTTTCTATAGATAAAATAAATTTGTACTCCTTTGATGACCATTATTTCCTTTTAAATATATAGATATCATAGGTCTATAAAATAAGCGCACTGACCTACTTGAAAAAAAAAAAATATACCTAAGTTTTCTATTTATAAATTTTTAATTTTTAATTTCACGAATAAATTTAAAATCCACAATTGTAGCTTCAATGAAATATTTATAAATAAATATAATAATTTATTATTAACATTTGTATTATTAATTATAAATAAAAATCAAGAGATATTTCTTTTTTTTATTTTTCTAAATGATCATCATCTAGGAATGAACAACAACACGTTATGCACAGATGATTTTTTTTTTCTCATTTAATTTTCGGTCAATGATCACGCAACTTGTATTTACATGAAATAAAAATTATTTATTAAAAATAAATTATTGGAAATTAAATATCTAAAAATACAATAATTTAAAAAAATAAAATTTTGCAAGAAACAAAAGATTTTTATACAAATCTTTTGACCCGTAGAAAAAAAAAAAAAAAATAACAGGAAGTCTTAAAGATTTTAATAACATAATTAACAAAACTATTTAGAAGCTATAATAATTATTTACGCCATAAACATAATAACAATAATTAAATAAAGTAATCAAGACACTTTACCTTATCCTTGAAAAAATAAAATCTGACAAGATTTTAAATAACTGCAAACAAATTTCCTTCTTTCGTAAATTATATTTAAGATTGTTAAACAATATCCAATGTTACAAGTAAATTAGCACACATTTATTGATGATGTAAAACACTCAAATTGATGTAAACAATTAGACAAAGATTGTTAACAAATTGACAATGTTTTTTTTGGTTATGTATACACGAATATTATAAAACCAGGCAAATTATTATGCATCCTCTCTAAACAGTCTGAAGACGCGATCACCATATAAAAAATTAATTAAATTAAAAAACAACACATACACAAGCACGCGACAGTATAATTGTACAACATGAGGAGTACTTTCTTTTGCAACTGTTTGCAACAACAGTAACAATAATAATGCCACTGTATTTTTTATTTTGATTCGTCTCTCTCCCTGATTTTCTCTCTTTCCCTTCTCTTGTTTTAAATCAAGCTTTATTTTCAGCAAAACGACATTAAACCCCTATCACATAACAACGACAAAAAAGCGCCCTCAATTGTGTAAAAATAAAATTAATAAAGATGACGACGAAAAAATAAAAAATCTTGTCAAAGCCGGGCCAAAAAAAAAATAAAGAGAAAAACATTTATAATATTTATAATAAATGTAAGAATAAATAAAGTGTAATTAATAAAAATAAGTTGTTAATTTAAAATTAATATAATTAGTGTGTGTTTTTATATTAAAAATATAACAAAATTTTGAATATGTGGAAAAATAATTGTACGACGTGGCTGAGTATTATCTCATTGCTGTCGTCAATATTATTTGCTGATGGCGTTGAATTAACATTTGAATTACCAGATAATGCTAAACAATGTTTTTATGATGTTATTGAAAAAAATGTATCAGCAACATTAGAATTCCAGGTAAATAATTATTAATAAATGAACAAAAAAAATATTTATTATGGTGATGGATTTGTAGGAGTTGATTTTTTTTGTTTAGTCAAGGACATTCGTCATCTTGACGTGTCACTATATTTTTTATTTATAAAACATAATTTTGATTTTCATTAGGTTGTTACTGGTGGTCAATATGACATTGATGTTGTCCTGGAAGCACCAAACAAGGAAGTAATATATCGTCAAGTTAAAACTCAATTTGATTCTCATACTTTTATTGCTCCATATACTGGAGAATATAAAGCTTGTTTTAGCAATGAATTTTCAACATTTTCACACAAGTTGGTGTATATGGATTTTCAAGTTGGTGATGAATTGGCATTACCTGGTCTTGAGGAACACGTTACAGTCATGACACAGGTTAAAAACAAACCAATATTCTAATGATATATAATTTAGTATTTATAAAATTATATAACTAATTTTTATACATTAATTTAACAGATGGAATCATCAGCGCAAGAAGTACATAAAAATCTTGTACGTATGGTTGATTATCAAACATCACACCGATTGCGAGAAGCTCAAGGTCGTAAACGTGCTGAAGATCTGAATGAGAGTGTTCTTTGGTGGTCCATCATGGAGACACTTGCTATTGTTTGCATTAGTATATCACAAGTTTTAGTTCTCAAGACATTTTTCTCTGAACGTAAGCCAGTCAATTACACCAGACTTGCTGGATAAATTATTACCATTCAATAGAACTTTTTTTTTTTTTGTTGTTGGTCTTCAAAACAAGACAATTGATACTTTAGTTAATTGATCAGTTCATAATTATCAATGCCATTTTAATTATTCATTTGTTTTTTTTTTTTTTTTCATGTCATAATCATTTGTCAATATTTCAAATAATATTCAATTTATTTACTTAAAATATTTATATAAATTCTTTTTGGCATTATTATTTAGTCATTTGTTGTTTGTTCAAGTGAATGCTTCTGTTGTAATATAAAAGTATCAAAAATTAATGGAGAATTTTGTGAAAAATACTTTGTACAAATTTCTTTAAATAAAAAAAAAATATCTACACCAATTTATTTGTTGATAATTTATTAATCTATTGATGTTTTTCGAGTATTAAGTTATTGTTATTAATAATATTTTTTGGAACATTTATTATCTGGTTTAAACAAGTGTTAATAATAAAAGAGAATCTACAAGTCTTGATGATATTATTATATATATATATATATACTATGGGAAAGACACCCAGAGAATAATCAATTGTGGTTGATGGAAATATATTCTTAAAAATAGATGAGAATATTAAAATTGTTACAGGATTAATTCAGTATGTTGAAAAGTAAGAAAGCTAGAATCAGCTGTACCAAAAAAAAAAAATAAATAAATAAAAATATATGTTATAAAAAACTATTTTTTTATTAATATATCATTAAAGTTTGACATCTATAGTTACTGTTAAATATAGAAAATTCAATCTGCCGTACTTGTTTGAGAAAAAAAATAATCATCATCCTTGTTATATCGACGTATTAAAAAGGAAAAAAAAAAAAAGGGGATTTATAGTTTTTTTTTTTTTTAAATTAAAATAAATTTAGTACTTGTCAGTTGTCAATAAATTTTTTATTGTTTATTTATTTATTTATTTTTTAAATAAAATTACAATCAGTACGGTATTATATTTGACTCTATTATATTTTAATTGAAAACAGTTATTATATGAATGTTTTTTTTTTTTCTCAAATTTATGATTGTTACATTTACTTGATGTACTTTCATGTTATATTTTAAAATTGAAAATAATTTTTTTTATTAATTTGCCATTATATACCATATTAATAATATGATATTAATAATCAGTTATCATCAAAACTTTCTTTATTTTTTTTTTTTTAATTTTTTTCTGTAGTTATTGTTAAATAAGGTGATTCATATTGTTTATTATCACACATGAATGAAACACCTAAACTCAAATGTACTTTCCGAATTCTCGATATTTCTGCTGCTTTTTTTATGAATTCAACAGTTACACGTTCGTTCGTAACACAAAGCAGCCTCATATTTGGTGAATTTTCAAGAACTTTCATGGCTAAATCATCAGTAATGTTATTGTTGTCTGGTAACGTTGCTACCTTTAGGTTTTTAAGCAAATTGATTGATGAAGAATTAATAACGTTATTAGATCCGTAGAAAGCAAGAACTCTTAAATTCATCTTTGAAATTGTTACAATACCAACATTGGTTATATGATTCCAAATGATGTGTAACTGTGTCAATTGCTTTATGTTATTGGCAATAGTATACAGACCATCATCGGTAATGACCAATGTACCCAAATCCAATTTCTTGATATTTCGGAGTTCAATTGTCACAACTCTGGAAAAGTAAATATCATGCACAGCATATAGTGACATCTTATCATACAGATAATTGTGAAGATCTTGGGGAAGTCCTATACCACCAACATCAACTCTTTTCAGGGCCTTTAGCTCACGAATCACCTGCAAACGCAATTACTCATAAGAATTTTTGATTTTTTTCAGGTAATATAGATATACAGTTTGACTTACACAAATGGTTTCTTTTGAAAATTTACAGGGGTGATTCACGTCATTTGTCCAATGTGACAGAATCAGATCAGTCAATGTATTAGCAACGTTTTTTAATGAATATATTAAAGTAAGAGGTATAAATTCATCATTAAAATCTTGAAATATAATTGCTAATACTTTGAGCTTAGATAGACCTGAAAATGTATCATATAATATCACATGGTCAATATAGGTGAATCTCAATCGAAGTTCCACGAGGTTTGGACAATATACATTAACAACTGGCACTATATTACAATGACCATAAGCTGTCAAGTCTAATTGTGTTAAATAACGACCACATTTATGTAGAAGTGATTTTAAAAAGCTTAATTGTCCATCGGGTGTTGGATATTTCTTCAAACAATTTGGATACTCAGTACATTCCCAGTGAGTTAGTTTAAATTTTTTGACATTACCCCAAGAATAATCAAGAGCTTTTTTCCATTTTTGACAAACTAAAAAATAAATATATTAATTATCATTACTAAGTAATTTGTTAAATCAATTAATTGATATTGTAATTATGGCATACCCAATGCAATTTTTGGTCTTTCACATGCTGGAACATACATAAATATTGCAGCCAGACAATCATCGTTAACACAATCAATTGTTGTATTTTCGTATGTCTAAAAAAAATAATGAGTATTTATATTTTACAACGATAATCTACAAGTATGTTTTGATTGCAATTTTACCTTCATTTTAACCTTATTTTCTTTTTCGCTAAAGGAATGTGTTGAAATTTCACTTGTAACTTTATGTTTGTTTACAAAATTATTTTTTTTTAACTCTGATTTACGTTTTTTTTCTAAACTCCTCTATATTAGATAAAATTAAAATTAAAATAAAATATTCACCATACTTTGATTTAATTCAATTCAATTTTTGTTTATGCAATTGACAACAACAACTTGTTGTTATTGGATCATGAGTTGGCCATCTTGGATTTTCTGTCATGCGATATTTAGAGCGGTAAAATTCAACAATAAAATAAATAAATAAATAATAAATATTCATAAATAAAATAATAAATAAATAGATGAAAAATATATATAATTTTTATTGTTTATCAATAAAAATTTGTATTTTGAATAAGTATATATTAATTACAATTTGTTCGTTGTAATTTAATCTGAATTAAAAATTGATGAATAGTTATTGACAATTTTTTTTGAATATTCACAAGAGAAAAATAAAATTAAAATTTAAAAAAAAATACAAATAAGTTTAATAAAATAAAAATACATGGGTGTAAAAAAATTTTATATTATTAATTTAATTTCTGTATTGTCAGGTTGAAATTTATATCGAGCTCCAATATCATGTATTTTTTACTCTTTTATTATATCATTCAATTCATCATCTACTTCATCAGCTAAATAAGTCTTGAAATCATAATTATCAAATAGATTTTTAATTAAAAAAAAAAAAAAACACACTGATTTCTTTTAGCTATGACAAAAAATTAATAAATAATTTCTTTTTGCCAATTTCTAGCAATAAAGATTATTTATTTTTTGGATATGATGATGATCAATGATGTTGTTTGTTTAAAAAACTAAGCGCTAAAACATATAATGATAATTTTATCGCCATTTTAAATAATTTAAAAAAATTATGTAGGGGCGTATTATTCCATTTTTTAATAATTATTTCGTTCTTTTTTACAATTTTAAACAATTAATTCCTTAATATTTTTTTTTTTTTGCAATATTTAATTAATATTATTAGTACATCAATTATGAATAATTAATTTAATATTATATTTAATTTTCTTTTTTTTTTTTAATCGTTCATTGAAAATTGACCAAAAAAAAATATATTAAGGTTAGAATACGTGTCAAAAGTGATTGTTGTTTTTTTTCTTCTTTATTTTGATTGTAGCATGACATTTGTGTCAAAGAATAACAAAACAGCTGTTTATAATTCGTTTCATTTAATCATTTATAGTTAACAATAACAAGAACATGGAGGTAAGATAATTAATTTATTTTATTTGTTGTAATTAAAATATTAAAAAATAAAATTAAAAGTATACAACAATATGTTAATATAGGAACAAGATATTCCAATTGAAATTAATGCTGGTAAATTGTTGGACTGGTTGATAAATCGTCGACACTGTAATCAAGGATGGCAAAAAAATATATTGCCAATACGTGAAAAAATCAATAATGCTATCCAAGACATGCCTGTTCATGAAGGAATTGCAAAATTATTAAGTGGAACCCGTAAGTTAAATTAATTATAAAAAAAAAAAATTATTATTAAATTTTAATTACCTTCTGTTTTTCCTTCAGATATAAATTATTTTTATTGTAAAAAAATAGTAGAAATACTTAAAGAAACAGAAGCTGATACTAAAAATTTATTTGGTCGTTATGGATCTCAACGAATGAAAGATTGGCTGGACATAATTCGTTTATATGAAAAAGATAATTTATATCTTGCTGAAAGTGCTCAAATGCTAATGAGAAATATTAAATACGAGGTACCAAGCTTTAAACGACAGGTACAAAAATTTGAACAGACAGCTCATGAATTAGATAAGAAAGAATTAGAGTATAGAAAAAATGAAAACACAGCAAGAATTGAATTTCAAAATACATGCAAACAACTTGGTATTGATGGTAAAAAAATAAAACGTGAATTAGTTGAAAAAATAAAAGAGTTGCCAACTGTTTACGACAAGGTATCAAAAAAAACAAAACTACTTGCAAATGTTGTTGAATTCTATGAGGCATTTGTTGAATTTGTTGCTGGACAAATACATGATTGTGGTTGTGTGCCAATGATTAAGTATGTCATTGAAAAAGGCAACACAACAACATACGAATGGACATATGGTGAAGCACCTTTGTCAATAAATGAACCTAAATTAAAAATTGATTTGGAGGATGAAGATGAGACCAATGACAATGCTGACATTGTAAATTTTTATTTTTAATCACTAATTAAATTTTATTATTTAATTTATTAATTATAATTCATTTTTTATTTTGAATTTAGATTGATTTTGGTGACTCGAATGATGATAATGATGGAGGCATTGATTTTGGTGATGAAAATGATGTTGAATTAGGTGAACCAGGTGATATTGATTGGGGCAATATTGAGATTGAAGATGGTGAAAATGTATTACCAGAAGTTGATGAAATTGAATTAAATAATATATCATTGGAAGAATCGGGTATTGTTGTTGAAGCTGCTGGTCAAGAAGGTGGAATTGCAAGTGGTCGTGAAGCACTGACAATACTTGATAATCCAGTAACTCGTAATGATTTTATTGATCAACTTCTTGAGGTAATTTATATTTTTTTATAATACATTCTCATTTATAAAATATTATAATTAATATTATTTGTCAATATTTATAGTTGGAATCATTTTTAAAATTAAGATTATATGAATTGAAAAATGATAATGGCCAGAATTTATTAAGTATGGCACAAATGCAAGATGCATCACCAGTTTTACAACTATCCACAGTTGATAGTACTCAAAAAATGCTTGACAATGTACAAATTGTAATTTCAGAAATAACAGAAAATCGTATTGAACATTTACACAATATTAAACATTTTCCAAAGTAAGTTGTTTTATTAAATTTTTAATATTCTTGAAATTAATATATTTCATCAATTTAATTAACTAATTAATTTTTTTTTAGATATGTCAATGTATTGGCAGCTTCATTGGAACAGAAACTTGCACTTGTTGATAAAATGACACAAATGCAAAAAATTGTTAGAGAAAAAAGAGAGGAGGCTGTTCAACAAGCACTTGCTCTTCAACCAGTTATAAAACTTGTCATTCAAAAAACTCGTGAACTACAAAATGACGTAAATATTTATTTATATTTAAAATTTACAAAATTAAAAAAACCACAATTCTTATAATCTATTTTTAAAAAAATATTTTTATTATTTTCAGATCGAACTTGATATTTCTAAAAAATATAAAAATCGAATTGTTCGATTGACCGGTGGTGTCAGCACACTGTGAATCATAGACACATAGAAAAAATATTATAAACATGTATAAAAAAAAAAAAAGAAAAATACTACATGGCACAGGATTTTTATTTATTTTCAAAATAAGAAAATAAAATTAAATTTTTTAATTGCAATAATAAAGTACTTATATTTTTGTGTGTGGAATATTAGCCACATGAATATAACTAGGATTTGTAAAGCTATCTGGTGTATCTTGACTAAATTTTTCATCATCAACATCAGTTGGCACATTGACATAATTATCATGTACTTTGGTCATATCATATTTATGTTTTTTTTTCATTTTATAATCACTTAATGATGAATCAAAATCATGATGAATTTTTAAATTACTTGGTGTATTACAATAACCAGAATCTCTTGAATTTAATTTATCTTTTTCTTCAGCTTTTAATTTCATGGCTTGTCTTTGTTTAACAAATTCTTCTCTTCTTGCTTGTACATTAATTGGCTTTAAATAATTATCATCATCTTCATTCTTGAGCATTGGTGATAGCTCAAGTGCCTCTGATTCAGAATCAGAATTTAAATTTGATTGTGATTCTCTTGATGGAAATTTAAAATGTATTTCATCATTATTTTTTTCACGTGGACTGAATATACCTGAATCATCAGTTTTATGACTATTTGGACTCATGCAAATATACGAAGTATCTTTATTATTAATATCAATTATTGGCTGATTAACATAATCATTTGTTGCTGATGATATTGTTGCATGATCTGGTGCTGACATCATTGTTAAATAATCATTATTTGTACCATCATGAAGCATTGTATTCATGTCAATGTACGGTGTATTTAAATCAACATAATGCATTTTAACACTTTCATCAAGTAAATCACCAATACTGTCAACAAGACCAGTAAATGTTGGTCTCAACAATGGCTTTGCTTGCCAACATTTATTCATTATATTATAAACTTCATTTGTAGCATATTCTGGTTTTTCCATTCTGTATCCTTCAATTAATTTTAAATATTGTTTCTCAGCTTCCATTCCTGGATATGGTGTTTCAGCAAGTGTAAAAAATTCCCAAAGTACAATACCAAAAGACCAAACGTCTGATTGAGTTGAAAATATTCTATCTCTTATTGATTCAATTGCCATCCATTTTATTGGCAATGGTGCATCACCTTGTTTTTTGTAATTATCATCATTGTACATTGTTTTTGCTAGACCGAAATCACAAATTTTAACAATATTATCTTCAGCAAGAAGTATATTTCGAGCAGCCAAATCACCATGAAGAACCTAACACAAAAGAACCAATTAACAAAAATATATTTATATACGATAAATTAAATAACAAATTAAAATTACTTTTCGTTGACTTAGATATTCCATGCCCCGAGCAACTTGGAATGCCCATGATAGTAAATCTTGTGTACATATTGGTTTAATATTTTTATCTTTGTAATCACCACGATAATTTGATCTCCATCCTGGTTGTACAGAATTATTACTGAGGACCATACCATCTGGTGACATACTGACACCCTTTGAATCAATTTGATGGGGTAATGATAAATCAACTGAGTCACGATCACTTGATGAGCCTACACTAAGACTACGAGAAAAAGACAGTGCTGCATATTTAATTCTGCATTAAATTAAATAAATATGTATTGTTGTTGATGTTGTTGATGGTGTTGTTGTTGATGTTGTTATTGTTGGTAGTTGTTCCATTGAGTGCATGCATGCATCAAGTGCCCAAATCCAAATAGTTATTTTTTTATTAGATTGGTAGAAATATGATTACACCCAAAACCATGAAATTAATTATTAAAATAAATATTTTATAAATTATATTAATAAGTTAGATAAAAAATTAATTAGTTAATAGATATATTAGATTAGAAAATGTTTTTTTTTTAATTTAATATATTTTTTGTAAAAATAAAGTGTAATTTACTGACCTATTATTGCTTCCAACACTTGATGATCGATTTAAAATATCAAAACCAATTGATATATCAATTTTACCAGTTACTGGATCAATCTGATTGATAAATTGTGATCTATGTTTTATTAAATAATTATGCAAATTACCATAACGACAATATTCAACAATAACAAGTAATTCACGTTTTGCAATATTTTTAGTACATGCACCAAGTAAATTAACAACATTTAAATGTTTACCAAGATGTACCATAATTTTAAGTTCACTTGCAAGTGCACGTATGTATGTTGCACCAGTTGAACTTCTTACCATTTTAACAGCAACAATTTTTGTTGGTTCATTTGGATCAATACCTTGTGCTTCAGCTTTCATAACAACACCAAATGCACCACATCCTAATTGTTTACCAAATTTTAATTTATCACGTGGAAATTCCCATTTTTTATGATATGGCAATAATTCAGCTTGATCATCAACTGTTAAATCTGGATTTAAACATTCTAATGCACCTTCTTCAAAATGTGTTAAACCAGCTTCCATTAATTGTTTACGTAATTTTCTTTCTTTTCGCATTTTTAAAAAGAAATAAATTAATAAAATAAGTGCAGCAATTAGTGCTGATAATACAGCAATTATTTGAAATTTCGAATATTCTTTTCCTTTTATTATAATTTGCTGATAAATTTCACAATAGCCTAAACGATTTTCAGCTCTGCATAAATATTTACCACTGCATTTTTCATATAAATATTCAATATGTAATTCTTGATTATTATTTAAAAATACATATTCACAAATACCAGTTGGTGTTTGATCACTTGTGTTCATTTGAACATCATCCTTCCACCAGGTTATTTCAGGCTCAGGCATACCTTCAACATTACATTCAAGTTCAATTGTTTTTAATTTATTTTTTCCAATTTTATAAACACTTTCACTTTGATTCATATTTGTAAAAGTAAAATATGGTTTCATTGCTTCATTAACATACAGCATATATTCTTGGCTCTTTAATTTATTGTCATTTATTATTTTTGCAGTGCATTTGTATATTTTTTCATCAATTTTTTCAACTGGATTTATTGATAATATTGATCTATATGTATATTCAGTTTTTGTATTGCTTATTTTTATTCTTGGGTCACTTTGATTTATTGGTAAATCATTATCATCTAGCCATTCAATTTGACCAGTTGATTGATATACTGATACACCACACATCAGTTCCAGTGAATCACCAATTGTTACTTTTTTTGTTGGACCAATAATTCCAAATCCATGAGGAACATCTTAAAGAAAATATATACATGTAATCTTGGAAATAATTTACATAAATAATCGAGAATCTTACCAGTTAAAAATATAGTTTGAGAAACAGAATCACTTCCAAGATAATTGCTAGCAGTACATGTTATATCTCCAGTTGATACAGCTTGAAATTTAACAGTTGAATTGACTAATGTCAATTTGGAATCTTCAACAGTATCCTATTTTTCATATATTAATTGATTTATTTATTCATTAGAAGTATCGAATATAATTTAAATTATCATTGCTATTTTACTTACTGTTAATGTATCAATCATAGGATCACCATTTGACTGAAATGTCCACATTATATTTGGAAGTGGAAATGCTGCAGCAAGACAATGTATTTTTACACTTTCATTTTCCATATAATACGTTTTTAAATTTTCCAAATTTTGAGTCAATGGTTTAACTAAAAATAATTAATTATTTTAAATACAATAATACAATAATAATATCTAAATGATTAAATAAGAGAAAAGAAATTTACCATGTACTTCTAAAGTAATATTAAGAGTTTCAATAATTGTTGAATCATCACTTTTAGCTTGAACAGTATAAACTCCCATATCCTTAACTTGTAAATTAGTAATCATCAGCGTTGTTAATGTTTCAAGATTATTAATTCCATATTTATCACTGTCTGAAAGTGGCCATGGGCCTTTTATAACAGTACCCATTGGATCAAACCACTGAATATTTGGTGTTGGATATGCATCAATAAATACATCCCATCTAATCGTATCACCATCACGTTTTTGATAAGAATATTGATTTGTTTTTAAATGTATAAATTGATTTTCAGGATCATGAACAATAAAACTCATTGGTACTGTTTTGTTGCCTGAACGTGTTGATATCATGCAAATATATGTACCAGCATCATCATCATGAACATGATTTATTTGTAATTCACTTGTTACATGAACTAGATTAGTCATGTTAACATGTGGTTTTCTGTATATATGAGTTGATATTCTTTTATTCTGTAAAATTGATAAATTATTAAATTATCAAGATATTAATTGATTGATTATCAATATAAAATATTACGTGTTCTGGATAAATCCATGTCAGATCATATGGTATGTCCATTTCAATATCAGTTGTGCAATTAACACGTAAATTCTGTCCTCTTGCTACATGACGTAATGGATCTTTTATTATTATTGGTTCACTCAATGAAGGAGCTCCTGTTAATCGAATATTATTTTTATTATTAATATATATAATTTGTAATTTTTAAATGAAAAGTAAAATATAATTTTCACTCACTTTGAACTATTATGTGAAAATTATTACTCTCAGTAATGTTGTTTGATGTTATTGTACATTCGTAATAAGTACTATCTTTTAATTGTAAATTTTTTAAAGTAAAACCCAGAGTATTGTTGAAAATAATATTTTCATTTTGATCAAGTGGCTAAATGATGATGAAAAAAATAATATTAATGATTGAATTAAAAATTATGTAATATTAAATTTTACCATGTAATCTCTGGAGAGGAGAACTTGGTAATCTGGTGATGTTGGTCGACATGGAATTGTCAATGAGCCACTAATTACACCATGGATTGATTTGAAACTATCTTCCTCCACAAATAAATGTGTTTCTGCTTTAAATTATCAAACAAAACAAATAGATAAAATATTTATAAATACATAAAATAATAGTTTTATTGTTTGATAAATTAAATACATACATTTAACGTAAACGTAAATCCAACGTATACTATCTTCTCCATCATCATCACCATCATCATGTCCACATCCATACCAACCGGTGTCACCATGTACTGTTTTATTTCTTCGTAATATCATCATGTCATCTAGCTCGCTTTCACCTATTTCTACATCCGATACTGTATGCTAAAAATAAAATTGAAAATAAATTTATTTTTTTAAATTAACTATTAAATAATTAATCATTAATCTTACATATACTGAAGAACTTGATGGATAATAAAATTTCATCTTTCTTGAACTTTCGCATATTATTTCAAGTGGATCATTTTCATTCAATAGAATTTCTGATACATCTGGATATATTGTTGGTCCAAATCCATATGAATCTAAAATCATATCAAATTAATCATCAATTTTTAATACAAAAAAAAAATAACATCTCAATGTTTGTTTAGATTTAGAAAAAATAATATTCACGATAAATGTTTACTTTGCTTTTTTTTTTTTTTTGTTTATTATTGTACTTCTAGTTATTCATTGCGCAATGTTTAAATTTAAAATAACGTAATTCATTATTATTATTATTATTAATATTAAAATGCATAAAATGATTGCACCAGAAGTATCAACAGCATCATAGAAATTATGATAAATAAATGGTACTGTGACGTGTTGATTAGTCAGACGTGATTGAATATATAATGATTAGTTAAATAACCATTTCAATAAAATATCATTCAAAAAGAAAAAAAAATAATATTGAAGATAATTTCGTTGTGTGATTAAATGTATTTTCCTAGGCTCTGGAAATTTATTGAAAATTACGAGACGATGCATTATAGATCAAGGAAATATCAAAGATAACAAATAAAAATTGATCTATTTTTTTTCAATTTTTAAAACACCCTTTTTCATCTGCATTATAAAGTTTGTGTATTAAATATATATTATCAGTTAGTAATTTATAAACGTGTTATACATTTATCTCAAAATAAAAAAAAAATACATGTTCAATCTAAAAATATATATCTATTGAAGTGAAATAAAATACGCGTGACATACATCAAATTAAAAAATGATAAATTCCAAGTGATTGTTTATCTTGATCAAATTGAATTATTAATTTTTCACTAATTAAAATAACGCCTTATATTTTTATTCATTCGTTAATTTTTTCAATTGAATATGCATATATATATATGAATCGAAAAAAAATAATGAATAATCATAATTATACAAATGCAGCATTAAAATTTACATCAAATAAATTTTAAATAAAATGTAAAATAATTTTGATAATAATTTATCTTGTTGAAAAGGAAGAACATTTCCGCTTGAATAATCAAAACAAAATGTTATTCTGAATGAAAAAAAAAAAGAATCATTTGAAACAAAATATTAAATTATTTTGATGATATTTTATTGTTTTTTTTTAAGAAAAACCCCGAGTAAATTCAGGTAAAATGAGTCATAATGGTGACACACAAATGGAACAGGTATACAACTGGCATTCACCTTGTCTTGCTGATGATAAAAAATTACCAAGGACAAATTTATGGATGAATTTAGTGGAATGTTGTCGATATGAGAATATGTATATTTCGTGTAGCAATGTAGCAGCAATGTAGCACTGTAGAAACACACCAGCCAAGCCCATTCACACTATGAATTTATAATAAAAATACATCGCTACTATTACACATATATATTTCACAACTTAAATGTTTTTTTTTCAACAGGTGAATATGTACACTCTATACTTTATTAATCGACGTAACATATACATATAATATTTTCTCACAAGTATGTAATAAAAAAAAATCACGTGGCTTTCAATGAATTAAAAAAGAATGACATTCTATTTTGTTATCTATAAATTTAATTAATATCCAATAAATTTATAATAATTATATCAAAAATAATTCTCACCTGTATAATTTACCACAATCACTAAACAAACAAAACATTTTATTAAATTTAACAAAAACATTGTTTTACGCTATTTTATAATTTTTGATTTAACAATTTAAACATGATAGTATAAAAAAATAAATACTATGAGTTAAGTTTAATTTTATTAAAATAGTAAATTTAATATTTGAGTATATTGAGAGAATAAAAAAATAAGAGGTGTGGATTTGAGTACAGTCACTTTCTCACTGAGCAGCGAGCTCAAGGCCTAGATGTCCCGACTTCGTATACCAACATGCTGAAAGAGATAATATTTTTTTTTCTTCCTACTTGTATCATATTGGTTGTTATCAACAAAAAAAAAAAATAAATAAATAATTAAAAAAAAGATTTATTTAACAAAGAAAAATTAAAATTTATTAATTTACGTTGTTTAGGATTTGATGAAGTATTTTTTATAATATTACAATGATCATTTGACTTGTTTAGTAATTTTTAATAATGGTTATTTGATAATTGATGCATTGAGGCTTACCAAGTGGTCTTAAGAATATCAGTACAATACCATTTCTACTGTAGAAAAAAAATTAATAGTCTAAAAATTCATTTGGTTATTTAAATAAAAATTTTTTTCTATAGTAAATTTAATTTATAATAATAAAATTAAATCAAGGCCGAAAGGAAGTAAGAATACATTATTGTTTACATGTTGGTATTGTGAATGAGATTATATTTTTAACTATACGAGTATATCAAAAATATTTCACTGAAAAATTAAGATAAAAAAATATTAAAATACATATTTAAAAAAAAACATTTTCGCTGAGATAAAATTATATTTCATTGATTTATTTATTTAAAAACTTTGAGGTAGTTAAGCATCTGATTATAATATTATTTTAAAATTATTTTACAAAATTATTTTTGATCAATAAATGACTGTGAGTGATTTAAATTTTGATTGAAATGACGACGAGTATTTTTTTTTTACATAAAACGAAATCTTTTCTATCGATTGTTGAACAATTAGCAATTATTAATAACATTGTCATAAAAAAATTATAAATTTGAGCGTTGCCAATAGTATCATGCTAACAAACAATTATTATTACACTTTCATAATTAATTAATTAATTTTTTTTTTCGTTATTTAATACTAACGTCCAGTCTTGTTATTGATAACACAATATTTTCGACGTTGATTGATTATTAAATATATTTTTTTTTGATCTATTTTAAATGACTGTAGTAAATTAATTTCACTCTTAAACAATAGAAAATATTTTTCATATTAAATATATGAATGTGAAAAATAAAAGCTAAATTAAAATTATTCATTTAAAATGCCATTGTACTACATGGTGTCTCATCTCCAACAGTTAATTCATCTTCAGAATTATTGCTGCTGTTATTTTGACAATTATTTTTACAGCCAGCTGTTTTTTTATCAACATCATTATTTACAGATTGAATATCTTTGGAAGAGTTTGGTGTTTGAGCTACAGTCTTACTTTCATAATTGGCATTTGAAGATGCTTCATCAACTTCATTTGCTACACAAGCTATTGCTTTTAATGCTTCTTCTTCAATTGGACAACACTGTAATTTTAAACACTCTTCTTTTGGACATTGCATCAAGCAGCTATCATCTCCACTATTATTCTGTTAATAATAATAAATCAATAACAAAAAATTCTAGATAATAGCTAAATAATTATTTAAATCAAAATATAAAGCTACTTACGTGATAAAATTCAGGTTGTACTGTTACATTTGTTAAACCAATTTCATTAAAAAAATTAGGTATATGCTGGATTGTATTTCTATATGCCTAGAATAATAATAAATTAAAATTATTATATAATTATTAAATATTTAAAATAACTAACTTAGTTAAATTAAAATTACCATTTCATCTAAAAATATTATGTGAACAGTGGTGATGATTCTGTTACCAGCCAATTGCCAAATGTGAAATTCATGAACATTAACAATTCCAGAAAATGAATTTATTAATTCTTCTTTAATTAAATCTATTTTAATATGATGTGGAATTATTTGTAGTAAAATCATACAAGACTGTGTCACTGTAAAAAAAAAAACAACAAAACAAATGATGCTTATGTTTTTTTAAATTATCAATTATAAAATAGTAAAAACTTACAGTATGGACAGCTCATGGCAAATAGTATTATTGAAGAAATAATAGCAATAATTGGATCAACAAATTTAGCAATATGAGGTTCTGTTAGATAAACAATAATTGATGCTATAACAACAAAAATACAGCCAATAACATCACGACACATTTCTTTAAATTTTTGTCTTGGTACAGTCATTGGACTTGTTTTTGTTGAATCAGTTAATTGTACAATACCATCATCTTTTCTTGAGCTTGTTGAATTTCTAAAAAAATCATAAATTCATAATTAATATTAAAATTTTAAATTAATAATAGTAATATATTAACTTACTTGTCAAGAACAACTTTTCCATCTTTATTAACATGTATAAAAAATCCTTGAGTAAATGTAAAACCACCAATGATAATATAACAAAATACATTTAAAACAATTCCACAAATTCCAAGTGCCATAACAAGAAGTGGTTGATGCATTGCATCAAGATGACTTATGTGAAAAAGTGTTTGAACTGCTTCAACAAATGTTGTAAAGCAAAATGATGCCAAAAAAATACATGACACCACCATTGTCAATATATTAATTCTTGCCCATCCAAATGTATTTTTCATTCTCCTCGATGAATTTGTCTGATATTAAAAAATCATTATTAAAATTAATTTATAAAACTTAATAACAAATACTAATAGTAAATTAATTAATTACTTTTGAATTTGATGTTGATGATACTGATGAAACTTTGTCACTTTTATTTGTAACTTCAACTGAATCTTCAACTGAAAAATCTTCTAATTCATCCATAAACTCTTTACGACTTTGTAATTGTTCCTGATTTCCATACTGTAAATTAATTAATTAGATATAATGTATGTAATAAATTAGATTAAATAAATCATTTTTTTTTTCTTACCTTAATTGATAAAATACAACCACCAAGTGCAATGACATTACATATCATGTGATATGCATTTAGTAAAAGTGTATTTGAATGAGTTGTACCACTTACAGTTATTTCGATAGCCAAAAATGCAACAGTAAAAAATAGTACAATATAAAGTTGTACTGGTTGTAATTGTCTCACCCATTCTTTGACAGTCATTTTGATTTTTTGACTCGTTTAATTTTATAAGCTTTATAAAAATTTTTTTATTTTATATCTGCTTCTTCTTTTCGTTTTTTTCTTTTTTTATGTTTGTATTTCTATCTTCTTGGTTAGCTCATGAATACAGATGAAATTTCAGTGGTTTATAATTTTTTTTTTTTACATATATATTTCTTGTTTTTGATAATATTATTTTTTATTTAATTACAAATTTATATCAACTGTTTTTTTTCTTTTTTAACTTTAACTTTAACTTCTCGTTTTGTTTTCTAAATTGAAAAAAAAAGTTTAATGTATTATAAAATTATTGAAATTGATTTTAATAATAATAATCATGATAAATGTAATAAAATAATGAATAATATTTTTAGATTCAACCGGCGATCCGGCATATTGAGTTGGAGCACAGTGGAGAACATACACATTTATGATATTCTCACAAACATCAAATGTGTGAACACGTGATAGAGTCAAATATATTTTTAGATACCACTTGTAATAGTCGACACTGTGTTTTATTAAAAATAAGATAAAATGAGTAAAAAAAAAATATATATATGTCAACAAATATGTGATATCAAAGTGAAAGGAGAAACTTTTACTTGAACATTATAATTTCGTATAGAAATGATGATGTAGTCGTTGTCTTCTTCAACAAGTTGTTTTTGTTTTTTTTTATGTACTTGTTTATTTATTTAATTAATTAAATATTAATTAAATGATTGTAATTTTAATTCAATTGAAGGGAAGAATGAAGTTACAGATGTTTGATTTGACGTATAATTATTTATTCGGTTTATCAGTTGTCAGCTTGATAAAATTTAACTGGCATCATGATTGTTATTCTATTGTATGTTATTTTTCGAGTATCTGAGCTCGGACTGAAGGTCAATTCAATTAAAAAAAATTCAATATAACTTATAAGACGGCTAATGACCTGGTTGATTACATATAGACTTGATTTATTCTTCAACAATAATCATGTAAAAAAAAAAGATAATAGTTGCTTTTTTTTTTTAGTTGCATTTGTGAATTCCGATTTAATGATAAATCAAAATTATAACTCATTTAAATAAAGGGTCTGAAAGTGTCTGCATAGATTTGAAACCGGTTTTTTAAATATTCAAAAATGAAAAAACAAAATAAAATTGACAGAATATTTCAGAAGTTTGAAAAAAAAAAAATAGACAATATTTTTTTTGACCACTAAACTATTATATACCTATTAAAATCAGCCATGTTGTTTTTTAATATTTAAATAAATATTAGATAATATTTTATCACCTTGAAAAATTTATATTTATATTATATTTTTTTTTTTATTTAGATAAGAAAATATTTTTTAAATTAATTTATAAAAATTGTAATAATAAAAATCTAGGTATTTCTTTATAAATAAAAAAACATTTTATATAAAAAAGAATTTAAAAAAAAAAAAATGAAATAAAATGACAGATCTGAGAAGTTTAAAAAAAAATTTTTTTTTGGCTGTTTAAATTATTATACCGATTAAAATCTGCCATGCTTCTTTTTTTAAATATTTATAAAATTTATTAAATAAATTATTATCAACTTGAAGTATTTATTTTTATATTATTTTTTATATTTTATTTAAATTCAACTGATTAAATTTGTAAATAGATGCTTCTCAGAATCGAAAAGTTAAAGAAAATATAATTAGAAAAAAAAAAAATAACAAGTAGGTGAGGCCTTTGTAAAATGTTGTTTAACTACCTTCTTTAATAATCCATTACATATTCGAGTTTATTAGTGAATTTAATCATATCGCTCATACACGTGGCATTTATGTACCATTATAAACACAATAAACGTAATCGTTTAATCAACAAAACTGACTAAATAAATTGTCGACAATATAATGACAATTTAACAATATCCTGCTCTCAATTAACATCCCGTTTTTTTATTTAAAAAAAAAAAATAGCACACTATGAATGCTCCATAAATTTACTTATTATTTATTTATTTAATTTTTCATTTAAACAAATTTTTCCTCTTTTATTTTGAAACTAAATTAAATCTCGGTGTATCTTGCGCGGCTACTGAAATTATCAATTTGAAAATAGATAATATATATTGCTTATGACTCGAGCTCTTAAATAAAGAAATAAATAAAATTTATGGATCATTTTTTTTTTATCTTAAAAAAATATTTATAAATAAATAGATGTGGAATATTCCTATGAAATATATACGATGTCTTTTGCAAGTACTTGAAAATTATTTGTTAAAAAAAAAAAAAAAAAATTGATTAGATTTGATAATCTCAGGTGTCTTAAAAAAATTCATTCATTACATGAGTTGACAATTATTTATCGAAACAAATTCTTTTATTATTTAATTAGAAATTATTGAAACTTACTGGTTATTATTTTTGTAGTTTATTTTTTTTCTTTATTTAATAATTGTAAATTTACAAAATTTAAAAATCTATCAACCACGTGATGATTTTTATATTAAAATACCATTTGAGTTGATGCCAAGGCGTTCGAGAAGCAACTGAATACTATAATAAAAAGATGCAGGCTACCCACTCAAAGTCGCTGTTGGTCACTATACAAGTTTTTTTTTTTTTTTTTTTTTTTTCTCAAGATAACACACAAACGTGCTATCAAGCCAACATCAAGTCTTTATCAATAATGGGCTCTCTAAAACGATACATCATTTTTATTATCATCAAGCAGTAAAAAAATTTTATGTGTTATTTATTGTTCAGAATTATATACCATAAAATTAATCTTAATAATTTATGCAAGTTAAAAAATCAAGTCTCTTTTATGTCTATTACGTTATAAAAAAATTAAAAAAATAAAACTAACATATTTATGAATTGATAAATACCAAAAAAAAAAACTCACCATAGGTTGAGATACAGGAAAAATATATTCATTTTATCGTTAATACAAAAAAAACCATGAAAAAAATAAAATATGGGATAAGCTTTTTATAATAAAATAAAAAAAAAAAAACCAAAGATTTTTGTTTGAAATGTAGAGCCAACTTCATATAGTTATTTGAAAAATAAATTAAACATTTTTTATTATTATTTATTATTAATATTAAGGTTAATATTTTGGACTATGATAAAAATAGTTTACAGATATTATGAGACGAGGAGATAGTATAAATGATGAAGAGACAGATACCGAAGGAATTGATGGAGATTACTCGGAGAGTGAAGAATCAGTTGTTGATAAAAAAATTGGTTTTTTTGGTATTCTTTTTAATAATTTATCAATTAAAAATTTGCCAAAAAAATGTGTTAAATTTACGTTTATTACAATCAATACTATGACTTGTGTAAGTAAATATTATTTAAATATTATTTAAAAATTTATTAATATTAATAATAAAAAATATAGCTGCTTGGTATTTCAACTGTTGTCATATCAATTTGGATGTTGGCAGACACCACCCTCACATTACGATTGACTGGTCAAAAATTATTTGTAACAATTCTTTTAATTATTGGCGTATTTGGTGCAAGTATATCTTCACTTGGAATTTATTCATTAATTAAACAAAAAAAAAAATTAATGTCAACTGTAAGTTAATACAAAGAAATGTATAAAGAAAAAAAAAAATTAATTTCTCTCAATTTTACTCCACGTTTTCTTTGCTAAACAAAAAGCTAAAAAACTAATTTAATTAATTTTTGTTTGACATTTTTAGTATATATTTTTTCACTCAATATTTCTTGGTATAATTTTTTTTTCATCAATTATGAGTGCTTCTATGTTTGATCGTGTTATTGAAAAAATACATCAAGATATGAAAAATACAATAATTAAATATCGATCATTGGATTGGGTCACTGAAGCCTGGGACAATACTCAACAATATGTATAATTAAATAATTATCATTATATCAATTTAAGCCAAAAAACAATATTAATTAATTAATTTTACAGTTGAAATGCTGTGGTATCAAATCGTCAAATGATTGGACATATTATCGAATGGAAATACCTCAAAGCTGTTGCTCAAAATCAATTGAGCATGTATATATATTCAACATCATCAACGTAATTAAAAATATAAATTAATTATTCAATTTTTCAATTTTAGTGTCTGGAAATGAGTGACTTAATTGCTTTTGAATCTGGTTGTCTTAAAAGTACTTACCTCATGTTGCGTTCTAACATTGATATGCTGGCAATTGTAACAATATTAATTTCCATTTTATCAGTAAGAAAATTATTTTTTTTCGCCAATTGGTTAATCAATTTTATAAATATGAATTTTTAAATTTCAGGGTGCAAGTATATTCTTCGGTCTTGGAGTCAAAAAAAGATTCAAAGTCAGCCGATATGTTGGTTAAATTAATTATAAATAAATAACAATAATAAATAATAAATATCTAACAAGGAAGACTTAGAAACGGTTTTCCCTTTTTATTATCATATATATATAATATCATTTTTTTTTTTTTTTTTGAAAACATTTAATATATCGCACTTAATAAATATTGTAAATTATTATTGGACATAATTTATCGTCCAGTCTCCATTTGCCATTAATAATGGCAGTGATTTTGACGAACTGAATAATTTTTTTTATTTTGATAATTTATATTTCACTTGATCATTCAGGATCATTCTTCAAAAAAAATTGTACATAAATTGGCGACAGCAATTTTTACTAATATTATAATTATCTTGATATATATATTTTTTTTTTGTTTCATTTTCAAGTAAAAAATTGAATTATTGTGGCAATTTCTTTTCAAGAAATATACAATTGATATTTTTTTTTTTTATACATATACAATACAATTGATAATTTCATTGAGGTGCGTAATAATTAATTTTTAATAATTATTAAAAAAAAACAATTAATATTTATATTTAATTTATTTGGAATATGCATCAACGTTTGAGTTGAAATTAAAATTGATAATTAAAAATATATTAATTATAATTAAGGAATAAAAATGGGGTTTTTTTTTTCTTTTTTCAGGCAATATTTTTTTTTCTTTTTCATCCAATTACATATATATATAATTATTATTTTTATATCATAGCAAACATCGTGACTATTTACAGTAAATATACAGTTGATTAGATAATAATATATAAATAAAATATATATTGTGTATGGTAGTAGATATTTAATTTAGGTTTACAGCAATTAGGTGACAGTAAACAATCAGACCATCGGCAAAATAGCATTGTCTACCTAGATATATAATAGTGGTCGTAGCTCAATATTGTGCTTTTATTTTCAAATAATTTATTTTTTAAAATTTCATTTTTATCAGATCATTCAACGAGAATATCACTAAGAAACACTTTTTTTATTTTCTTTTTTTTTTTTTATTAAAAATTTAGATCAAAATTTAATTTAAGTTGAGAAGCAATTGATAGTAACAACTTTGTTTTTTTTTTTTAAATGAATTTTTTGTTTTGTTAAATTTCTTCTTTTCTACTTATTTTTTTATTTAATTTTTTTTTTTTTATTTTCTCTCTAATATTATAGGCAAATTTTGAATTTATTTATTTATTTTTTTTCATTTAATTTGACACGTATTTTTTTAAAAAATAGTCGATTTATTTTCAACATTATAAATGTGATAAATTTAATGCGACAAGTATCTCAACGTTGACTTTATCCAATGTTAATTATTTAAAATTTTATTTGATTATTAATTTGTGTATTTTTCAATTTTGTTAATTTTAAATCAACAAAAATATTTTATAAAATTGTTAACGTCGAGATACCCGCTCGCGTTGTCGTTAAATCAATTAATAAATGATCAAGCTTTGTCTATTTTTATAATAATTTTAATACACTTATTTCATAATTAATTATTTATATCTTTTTCATTTTTATCGAAACATGATAAATTACGTTGTGCAACTATCATTGAAATAATTATTTATTATTTATTATTTTCACAGTATAAAAACAAAAATTTTTGATTAAAAATAAAAACAACATTAAATACAAAAATGAATTGAAGTCTTAATAAAGACATCAACATTCGCATTCATTGATAATACACTTATTTATTTTTGTGGACAAACGTACTGTGTTTTTTTTTAAATAATAATAATTAGCAATTTTAATAATAATAATATTAATAATCATAGCCAGCAATTACAAATATCAGATGTTACATTCATTTACATACAGCAATATTTTATCAATCTGTTTTTTTGTTTTTATAAATTATTTTTACGTTTAAAAATACATTGTTAAGCCTCTCAATTAAAAAGCATTGTTGTGTCAGTCTTTTTTACACTCATTGATAATTTTATTTAAAGACCAAGCACCACTATTTCGAACAATTACTTTTTTTTTTTTTTTTCTATTTTTTCCATTATTTTTCTTCTTATACCCTTTTTTTTGTTTTACTTAATAAAAAATAATAAAAAATAATTTAATTCGTATCGCAAATTAATCACTTTATAGACACTTAATAATTCACTCAATGTTTATTATTTAAATAATAAATATTGTGTGCGTATGTCCACTATTTAAATTGTTTGGCAATATAAACTGCACACTGTACAACACTAATCACTTTGTACATTAAATTATTGAATTAATATTTATAATTTTTTCATATTAATTTAGATGATTTTTTGTTCGTTGATGTAAAGCTTATTTATTGACTAGGCTCATTTATTTATCATCAACTTGTCTCATTACGAGTCACCAGCATCGAACAAATTTCACTCAATTTTTTTTTGTCCATAATATTTTATATTTACCTTGCACAACCACTTAAATATACAACTCTTTTTTTTTTCTTTATATTTATTATTAATAATACTTAATAATATTTATATATATATATTTATTTTTTTTGTTTGTTTTTTATTTTTTTTTTTTAGTTGTTAATTATGTGCAGGACAACAAGCACATTCGTAGATAATACATAAGTCAGTCGAAAGTTTCTCTCAATATAATATAGAAACACATTTCCTCCACAAAAAAACTCACACATTCACGTCCTCGTAAATGAGAGAAATCCTTAAATGTTATATAATCTTATCATAGCTTTTACAATATAACATCTTTATTTTATTTATTTATTTTTTTTTTAATTTTCATTTTTCATTTACTGTTTGGCATCATAGAAATACACAAATAGACTTTGGTATAAAATTTTTTGTTTGATAGTGTTGGTTAATGTTAATTAAATTGTGTTGGTTAATGTATTTTCTAGCAAATTTCACCAAAATACCATAATTTACATGGTGTACCTCGCCTCCTACGTCTTTTTTTACTTGATGGATCTGCTGATTTTTTAACAAAGCGTATATTATACGGATCCTCAGCAAGTTCTGGATATAGTTGTGCATCATGTACATATTCACCATCATAATTTGATGCAAAACCATTTTTAGTTATTTCATCTTGTTCAGTAACCATCCATTCAATAGTTGTTGGTGTATTTGCTTTTAATGCTTCACGTTCACGATGCCAAGCTTTTCTAATTGCTGTTGTTTTAGCATGATGTAATAATCTTTGTTTTTCTTTATCAGCAGTTGTACCATAACGTAAATTAACAACATAATTTGTACCATGAATTTTAACATCAACACTACTACCACTACCATTATCATTTTCATGAAATGTTGTATTAACTTGACCACCAAGACGTTTTAATTGTTCACGATCAGTACTTGATTTCCATATTTCTTCTTTAACAAAATAAAATGCATCTTGTTGTGCATTATGAACGACAAATGTAAATGGAAGAAAATATGAACGATTAAATACTGTTGTAAATACATCACGATATATTGAATTTGCTGCTGGTACACTTGATACAACAGCTTGTCCATCAGGTGTTCTTGATACTAATATACCTTCACCAAATGGTGGATCTGATATTGCACCTAAACGACTTGGTATAAGTTCACTTAAATCTTTTTTAAGTGCTGATCTTGGTGGTGCTGATAAACTAGCAGCATCACCAGAATGACGTTCAGCAATATGTGCCATAAAACCAGATTGTACACCAAGATTTTTAGTTTTCTTTTTACCAGAAAATATTTGTCCACCAGATGTTAATGATGGTGGTGTTAAACTATTTGATAATTCACTTGTAAATAATTGTGGTGCTAAACTTTTAATATCATAACCAAGATGTCCAAGCCATGATATATGATCAGTTGGTTGATTATTTCTATTATCAGCATGTCCAACATCAATTGGATCATTACCATTAAATCTATATAAATGTAAATGTGTTGGTGATGCAATACGATCCAATACATTTTCCCATAATGGTGACATCCATTGTCCAATAAGTGGATCATATACTTTACCATTTGGCATATGTACAAGTGATGTTACTTGATCCAATAAACCACCACAAAAATCAACTGGTAAATATAAATATGGATTTGAATCATAAACAATATGTCCATATGGTGATCTCATTAATTCTCTTATACCCTCACCATATTGATTAAATATCATAATTGGTGTACCACATTGATCAGTTGCTATGTAATATTTATGACGATATATTTGTGCATAAATAAGATGTCCTCTATCATCATAAACAAGTGACATTAATTTACCATCACGTGGACTATATATTTGACTAACTTCATGTATTCTTTTTTGATTATTATAAAAAAATTGTGTAACATTACCATAATTATCTTTTCTTGTTGCTAATCTATCAAGATGATCATAATAATATCTAACATCAAATCTACCTTTTTTAGTTGCACGTATTAATAAACCTTTTGCATTATAATTAAATCTTTCTTCTCTAGCATTTTGTACAACTTGACCACGATTATCATATTTATAAAGACCATCACCAAATTTAACAATTCTATCCATTAAATTATATTCCATTGGTATTGTATTACCACGATATGTCAATGATAACATATTACCATTTGCATCATATTTAAAACCCCATGGTTCTTGTGCTTCAACACCAGTTAATTGTCCATCATTATCCCATGTATAATTTTTAACATTGGTATATGTATTAACACCAACATTTCTTGTATCAGTACGTGTTTGATTTATTCTACCTTTTGAATCATGTGTAAATTCCATTCTAAATACTTCAAGACGATGTATTGTAACAGTTACTTGTGTTTCCCAAAAATATTTATTTGTTGTTCTTGAAAATACAGCAGTACCATCAAATACAGTTGTTTTATTTGTTTCTGGTTGTGTTACTTTAAATTGTCCAATTTGTTCTAATAAACCACTTTTTTGACTATATGATAGTGTATGTGTTGGTAATGTTTGTCCACCAATTCTTCCTTGTACAGCAATTAAACGATAATTTGAATCATAATCAAATGTAAATTTAGCATTACTTAAACCAGTTTTAGCTTCAAAATCAATTCTTTCTTCAACTAATAAACCACCAGAATATTGATAATCCCATCTGTATTCAATGTCTTTTTCAGTATGTATTACTTCAAGTGGTAAACCACTTTCAGTATAACGTATTTCACTTTTTCCATCACCATGTACAATTTCTGATAATTGTCCCCATGGATAATATCTGTATACAATTCTAGCTCCATCACCAGGAAATACAGTTTGTAATATATTACCATCATGATTATAATGTTGTAAATATGCACGTGTACTACCAGGTGGTACATATGTTACACGTAAAAAGCCTAATGATGCTTGACAAGAAAATGAATGTTTAGTACCAGCTGGTAATACAATATTTTTAAGACCACCATTATCATCATATTCTAATAAATAATGACGATTACTTGCCAGTGTTATTTTAGATAACATATTAATATCATTATAATCAAATGTACGTGTACCATCTTGGCTATTTGTTATTTTAGCAAGTTGTCCTCTTCTATCATATATATATGATTCATCTGAATTACCCCATTTCCAACTTTCTATACGATTAAATCTATCATATGTTATATTTAATGAATGGCTATCATCACGTGGTTGCCATGATAATGGTAAACCAGCTGGATCAAATGTAACAGTTAATAATGGATTTTTAAATTGATCATAAAATGTTTCACGACTAAATGCTTGTTCAAATTCAATACCAATGACTCTTGTATCATTAACCCATATTTCACGACTTAATATTTGTTGTAAATGACTAACATCACCAATTAAATCATATGTTGTTTTCATGGTATTTGTTAGTTCGCCCATTGTCAATACTTGATAACTCCACATTGGTAACATTTCAGCTTCAACTGGTAATGATAATTCAAGCAATGGATGTTTTGTTATTGCTGCACTTATTATTTTACCACCACTTGGTAGTTGAATTTCCAAGGTGCTATTTGTAAAACTTGATGCTTTCATTATTTTTGGACCATCAATTATTTCTAATATTGTTGATATATCATTATCCATTTTATAATTAATAATACGATTTTTATCAATTTTAGCAAGTGCTTGAAGTGGTGCTTCAACTTTAACTGTAAATACTTCTGTTTCATGTGATAAACCAGATTGCATTTTAATAATTTCACCAGTTGGTAGTATAACGTCAGACAAACGACCAAGATTATCATAATTATATATAAATGTTTCACCACCACCAGAACGACTTGTTAATAAACCACTTGAACTATCATAATCAAGTGCTATTTCAGAACGTCCTTTTTCAGATAATTTAACTAAAAATCCAACACCAGATATTTTTAAATCTGATTTATGATCTTGTGTATTTTCAATTGAACTAACAACACCACTATAATCACGTAAAAATGTAATTTTATTACCAGCTGAATCAGTAACTGTTGATAATTTACCAAAACTTGTATTTTTAGTATATAAAAATGAATATCTTGTTTTACTTGATGTTAAATCTTTTGTTGCAACATGTTGTCCATATCTATTAAATACATATATTTCATTTGATGGTGGATATGGTATATGGAATTCACCACTTTCATCATGATTTGGTAAATATGGTTCTAATGCAAGTATACGTAAATTTCCTTGATCAGCAACATGAATAACACCATCTGGTGATACAGCCAAAGCTGATATTGCTTTAAATTTTGCATTTGATGATAATAATGTGTCACTATTTGCATTAAATGTTTCATCATTACAACATATATTATCATTATGTTTTTTAATATTATTTAAATTATTATTTGTATTATTACATTCACAAAGACCATGATATTTATCCTGTTGTCTACCAGCAAAATATGTCATTTTACCAGATGAATCAACAACTCTTATTGAATTAATACGATGTGAATCACTATCAGCAATATAAAGTTCACCAGTTGGACTAAAACTAACAGCCAACACAGAACCAAGTACAGCAATTTGTTTTTTATTATTTTTTCGTGATGATGATGACGTAGATGACGTAGATGATGATGATGTTTTAGATGTTGATGTTGTTGTTGTAGTTGATGATGATGATGATGTTGAATTACTTTTAACAAGTTCAAGTTGATTATTTGCATTACTTGTACAATGTAATGGTGTACCAGCAACAACTCTAACTTTTAAATCACTTGTTAATTTTAATACTAAACGATCATCAATAAAATGTAATGATCCATCAAGTGGACTTAGTGTTAAACCAGTTGGCCATTGTAGCTGTGCTTGATGAGCTGGTATTGCACCAACACATGGTGCTGGTGACCAATGATTATGATGTCCATGATGACCAACAAGTGTATGAATAATACCTCGTGAATCAACAGCTCTAATATTTGTACCATCAGCAATATACATTGTTTTATCAGCTGCAATAGCAATACCTTTTGGATGTGCTAATTTAGCAGAAATGGCTGGTCCCTCATCACCACAATGTCCTTCATCACCTGGTATACAACGTTCACCACTTCCAACAACTGGTTCAATATTTATACTTGGATCTGATACTTGTTCTAATGACAATGCTTTTAATATTCTATGTTTTTCTGGATCACTTATATACAAATGTCCGTCAGCTGGTGATACACATAAATAATATTGATATGCAACTTGTGTTGCACTTAGTATTAATACAGTAAATACATTACCATCTGGTGTTATTCGACGAACAAGATTAAAATCACCAACATATATACTACCATCAGGACCACTTGCTAATGCAACTGGTGTAAGTAATCTAGCATCTTTAGCTAAACCATCACAATCTTGACAAACTAATGATCGCTGCAGGCCTGTACCCATTATAACTTTAACAGTTCTTGGATATTGTTTAAAATGTAGTGTTGAACCATCACCCTTTTGTAATATACCCTCATGAAAATTATAATGATGATGTATATCTAAACCCCAACCACCAACATCTGATATATCAACATCAAAACCTTGTAGCATTGCTGTTTGTGTTTCCCAAATAACTGATGTACATGTTGAGTGTTGATAACCAATTGATATTCTTGCTTGTGCAACACCATATACTTTTTGTTTATAAACATTACGTTTATTCCATGCGAATGTATGAATTAATTTTGGATCTGCCTCGTATGTTTTTGTATGAACAGAACCTTCAATTTCAACATGTACATGTACATGTGTTAGTGATGCTGGTATAAATGGACCAGTCAATTGCATTCTTACTGTTGATAAGTAACCAGCTGCTTGACTGCTTTGATACATCAAATGAACATTTGATCCAGGTATTGAAATACTCTCTTGTACAATCTAAAAAAAAAAAAAAATAAATGAAAAAATATATAATGATAAATTACTTGAATGTATTTGACTTTTATCATTTATTTTTATTCAAGTTAAGTACCTGAGTTTCAGCAAATACGAGACTTTTTCCTGGCAATCCTCCAACTTTTTCAGGCATCCAAGTGCCAACAATGATAGGCCTCAAAGTTTCATGATCATGCTCCATACAAGGTCCATCATCACCAAAAAGTCCCATTGAAATTCCTGGAAAGCCTGAATATTTATTTTGTTTGATTTAAAAAAAAAATAAATAAATAAATAAAAATTGATTTAAAAATATTTAAAAAATAAAAAAAATTAATTATTTATTGATTGTAACTCACCAACAGATGGATTTGGTGGTTGAGTTGATTTGTAGGATTCAGTATCGTCTGGCAAAGTCATTACAACTGGTGGCAATACAACAATTTGATTCCATGGTACAAATACTGTTCTTGTCAAAGGTTTAAATGGGTTGCGTTGAAACTGAAGTGTCACAGCTCCTCCACCATTTACAAGAACGTCGAACCTTGATTGAGAAATGCAATTCAAACGTTAGTACGATCAAACTGGATTTGATTTCAAGTGGTAAATTCCCTCCCTCTTAACCACCCACCCACCCACTCTCTCTCTCTTTGTCTCTTGACAAGTCTATACACATGTATATATATTTGTACAGCATAATAATTGATTATATTGCATTTAATTGCATTTAGCAACAACTCTTGATGAATAATGTCAAATAAAAAAAAAAAACTATAATTACATTATTATTATTAATATTTAAATTTTTTTAATTTTGTTATTTTTTGTACTTACCATCCTCCAGCCCTCGTTAAAGTAAATCCAAATCTTGAATTTCTGTCGACTGAAACTCGTATTCCTACAATTCCAAGTCCTTGTTCCGTAACAACTTGGCCCCTCATCACAGCAACTCGACTATTACAAAATTCAGATATAAGATCGTACTAAAATAATTGTCAACTAAATTAATTTTATTTATTATAATTAAATTTATACAATTAATTATTATTTATCAGGCTCACTAGGCAATTCAATGCAAAATATAAAAATGCCAATTCATCATCTTTATTTTTATTTCTGGTTTAAAATAGGAAAAAAAAAAAAACTACATAGTAGGTAATAGTATTTATTTAATTTATTGTATTTTAGAATCTGTCAAAAGCAGTCAACAGATGAATGGACATTCTCAATCAGCAATTTGGTTTTTTTAAATTGAAAATTCTCACAGTAGAAAGAGCACGAAAAATCACTGGACAAATTGAGTCCCCATGCGTTTGTAACTAGACTAGCTGTATTTTAAAATCCAGCTTTAAATAAAATAAATAGAAAAAAAAAAAAATAAATTTCTGATTAAAAAGCAGAATAAATATATTTTACAATTGGGGTCGTCTACCAACTCATATATAAATATAAATATACGTAAAAAAATAAATAAGCCTCTGCGTGTTTATACATAAAGTATATTGCCCACACGTGTCTCCTCTATATGATGTCTGCATACAATAATAACATTTTATTATTATTAATATTATTATGATTATTATTATTTTGTGATCCCGTTGCAGAAAAATAAAATAAATATATATTTCCATATCAAGCCGAGCACGCCAGGGAAATTCGTAGCACCACCCGGTGAGAATTTTCAATCGTATGAATTATAAAATTTTTCATCCAGGAGGACAAGCGAGGTAGTTGATTTTTTTTTGTGATAGTAGTTGGTTGGTTTTGGAAATGGTTGAGGCTATATAAATATAAATATTATTATTATTATTATCATTATTATTAAATATTATATAAAGTAAAAAAATTACATGCATATAAATATATATATATGTAAATATATTAAAATTAATTAAATAAATAATAAATAAAATTGATAAGGATTATTGGATTATTGTAAATGATAAAAATTTAAATAAGCTTTAAAATAATTTAAGCCATTTTTATTTTGTCTATGCCAAATATTATTTAAAAAAAAAAAAGAAATTTATATAATTAAAAAATAAAATTATGAATAATTTAAAGGCTAAATTATAATCCAATAAATATTTTTAAAATGAATGACGTGGATATATAATGTGCAATGGGCAAATAATGTGTATAAAATAAATAATTAATAATATTAAAATAATAATAATAATAATAAATTAAAATTAAAAAAAAAAAAATAGTATAGTCTAGTTCAACGAATATTCCGAGCTCGTGGAATATTTAATTCGTTGCATACATAACAAGCTATACAAACATAATGCATTGAAATTTAAATAAGAATTAATCTATGATATATGTAACATAAATGGTTTATATATTATTTAAAAAAGTTCCTAATGAACTAGATGAAAATAAATAAATAAAAAAAAAAAAAATAAACATTTTGGGAAAATATTAATGTGAACCTTGGAGAATCGCACCACTCAATGGTCAATATGTGTAATTATTAAATTCAATAAAATAATTAATTTTATTATTTAACTATTATTTAAATATATATATTTTATATTATTATTATCATTTATCATCATCATCATCATCGACGATTTTAATCTTTCAAAATTGTACTGTCAATTAAAAGACTTGAGGATCAACCGAAATTGGGGGTGCTGATCCTCCAAATACGGGTTGCACGATTGGCAGGCACTGTCATCTACATTTTATCTTTTATAAGTATTTTTATTTTATTTTTATTTCAAATTGAAAAATAATAGTAATAATAATAACGACAGTATGATTAACGAAATAAAAAAATTATAAAAAAGTAATATTAATTTGTTATTGAAAAAAAAATATACACAAATTATCATTGTAAATAATAATAATGAATTAATAATTTGATGAGCGTAATATATATTTTTTATGAAATAAACCTAAATGTAATTATCATTGTAAACTCGAGAAAGAAATAAAAAAAATTAACAATTTATTTTAAGAGAAAAATAGTTAATTGACGTCGTGCGGTTTCGTAACTGTACAGGTGCAATAAAAAAAAATAATTGATATATATATAAAATAAAAATAAATATAAAAGTTAAAAAATAAATAAATAAAAAAAAAAAACAAATGTAATTTGTTTGGCGCGATCGCACTCTCATTCTCGCCTCCGAGGTACAATGAATAATTTCGTCTCGGGTGTGAATATGAGTTAATTAATTTATACTTTTTTTAATTTTTTTATATTCATTATTTTTTATTTCATCTTTCATTAATCAAATGTAAGCTTTATCAGCTCAAATTTAAGGCAATGTTGGACCAGTGATTTAATAATATTATTGGAAAAAATTTAAATAAATATTATTTGAAAAATCTGTTCGGTATTTATGGAAAATTTGATGGAAATAAGATATTGGAAAGACAGACACAAGGTTTTTTTTTTTTCTTTTTTCTTTTTTTTTTTTCAGGTTGAACTGTTGAGGTCTCATTGGATAAGGTTCATTGGTTTATCATAGACGATTAAAACAGACTTAGACAAAGGACAAGGAAGATAGTGATATTGGTTTTAATGTTTTTTTGTAAATTATTTTTATATAATCTTTAAATACTTTTGTTTTAAACAAGTATTTTTTTTTTGTTTTGTTTTTTTTTTTTTGTTTCATTTATTATCGTTGTTGGTTTTTACTTTTTTTTTTTTTTTCTAGCAAATATAACTATTGAAAATTGACTCCGAGACGTAATGCAATTATAAAATTAATTATTAGTGAAAGTGATTTGCAATAGCACATAATAAATTGTGTTTAATTAATACATATAAAAGTATTATTTATATTATTAAATAATGAAACAAACAGAAAGAAAAATAGTTTAAAAAAATTATAATACTGAGTATACATAGGTTCAAGTTATTCACGTGTTTAAGCCCACAAAACAGTCATTTCAGCGGTGTGTGAATAATTTTAATTATGTAAACAATTATAAACATAAAGAAAAAAATAAAAAAATAAATAAAATTATAATTATTTGATATATTTATATATATATCTAATGAATGTATTAGATGTATATATTATATAAGAAATAAATTGAATTATAATAATTTTAATAGACAAGGATTATTTGTTATTGTGAGGATTTAATAATAATGATGAATTATTACAAGCTTCGCAACACAAAACAACACAAGACCAGGTTATTAATGACAATTATGATTAGGATTATTCACATTACTGGGACTAAAACGTACTAAAGGACAAGAAGACAAGACACAACTTAAAATGATTTAAAAAATATAAATAAAAAATTAAAAAAAAAAAAAAAAAAAACAATTTGACAACATATCACAATTAGACATAGAGAAATTAGCTCGTACAATTCGATTTTCAATGAGATTGATTGCTCCAGCCACGTAATTTTAAATTTAAAAAATTTTTATTTAATTATTTTTTTCATTTAAACAAAATTATCTACATAAAAATTAACGGGTGTGGAGCTTAACTCTCACAGAGGGTCGCGATTAATAAATAAATTTATGCAAAAAAAAAAAAAATTAATAAACAAAGCAATTTTTAATTTTTTAAATTTAGCATTAATTTAGAAGAAAAAAATATTTATTTATATGTGATTAAATAAATAGAATCATTACAAAATAATGAGACTTTATCTTGAAAAAAAAAAAAAACAGAAAAATAAAAAGTGAGAAATAATAGTAAAAAGGAAAATAAGAAGCAGATAAATAAAACGAATTTAGACATTACGAAAACATGTAAGAATGAATTTGTACGAGCGATAATGCAGTATATTTGTTTTTTTTTTTTTTTTTTTTATTTTTTTATTTAACATGAATGATTCATGATTTTGCATTTCTCATACGTCTGCATATATTTATTTATTTTTTTTTATTTTTTAGCGAGAGTTGAGCTGCAACTTACCACGGTGTAAAGGAACTCCAGAACGCACTACGTGTGGGAAAAAACCAACGAGAAGAAAGGGCGTTACCACGGTCACAGACATCCGCTTGCGCGGATTTTTAAAATGATGCTCATACGCAACATTGCATGGAAAAAAGAAAACAATATCCAAAAAAAAAAATGAAAATCTAATCCAACTAACTCGAGCAACTATTTTCAAATATTTATATTTTATAATAACGAAATAAATTTATTAAGCAACCAATGATATATACGAGAATTTAATTGTTTTCAAATTTTGCAATGTTCTATATGTCATTAAACAAAAACAATAGACGTAGACAGACTAATCAAGCGCACTCATTTTTTAAACAAAGAATCAAACTGTTCATTTATTCATTCACACACAACACTTGGTAAATAACAATTCACCTTGATTTTATATATTTAATTATTTTTTTTTTTAAATCATTCATTCACTATCAATCAAACACATAAAATTCATACAATATGTTATTCATTCATTCAACATATAGTGATAACATTATGACAGACACAAGTTGGAAACTACGCAACATATATTTGAGTATACATAAATATAATAATATATTTAGGCATCATCAGGTTATTAAATTAAAAATCAAGTTAATAATAATCACGTACGTTTGTTAAAACAAAAATAAAATATTTTTATCTATTTTCTAAAATTAATTTGTATTGTTTTTTTTAATTAACTAATGCAATTATGAATTATTTATATTTTTAGATTATTATGCAATGATTTATAACAACTTTTGAGTGATAATAAAAAGTACAATGTTCTGTTTTATCCATTGTTCGTGAAAAAAAGAAGACGAGTCTGACTGCAATTTGGCTGTACTACTTGCTTTCTATCGATTTTACGGCAACGCCTATATTTATGTTTTTATTTTTTTTTAAGTATCCTTCATATACTACTGATTGATTGTTTGATAAATTTTAACTAACAGTATATCATTTTAAATATGTCAACAGTATTTTTAAAATTTTTTTATTTGTTTTTATTTTTTTTCTTTGATAATTGAAAAATCCAAATGAAATCCATGAAACGTGAGCCTTATTTTTTGAACAATTGTTTTTTTGACAACTGAAAATTTTTATGAATCAGCAAGTGGCTTTTTTTTTTTTTGCTATTATTATTTTTATTTCAACTCGAGAATTTAAAACCCAAGGGATTTTAAAATACTAACTAAATTTTTATTTATTCATCGATTTGATTGAAGAGTGAAATAAAAAAATTTTATTTTCATTTAAAAATAACAAAATGATAGTGAAATTTAGTCATCTAAAAATTTATCCACGATCAAAAATTTTTATTCAACCAGTGACAACGCACTGGATTGATTATTTATTTTTATTTTTTTTGATATATGTATTTACTTTTGACTTGTACAAACAAATTGTACATGATAAATTTTTTATACATAAATAAATACATAGTCAAAAAAAATAAATAATATAAAAATAGTCAATATAATAATAATAATAATAAAAATAGATGACCGGAATTGACCCTGTGTTGAATCGATTCGACTAGACGTGCGATGACGACGACAACCAACACAGCTTGTTGACAAATTTAATACGACCTGTCTTTCAATTTAGAAAAAATAAAAAATAATAGAAAGAGTACAAATAACACTACATACAAATTTTCAGGAAATTGTTTACAATAAAATGTTGAATATGAATTTACAACAATATACACGATATATTACTTTTATATTTTTCTTGTATCGTCTTCCTGTTGTCATACTTGCATAAATAATTCCAATACAAATATAAATAGAAAAAAAAAATATATTTAAATTGACTCAATAAAATAAATATTATGTTTTTAAAATAATTTCAAACTTGTGTCTATCATGCATTAATTACTCAGTCAAACTGAATGTCATTTTACCAAATTACATATAAAAACATTTTTTTTTTTTAAATAATTAAATACAAATAAATAATATTTATATCAATTTGATAATCTGACATGCAATTTATTAATCGTGAATAATAATTTTGATCTTTTCTAAACACCTGTCATGTGTATTAATATTTGACAAATGACAGGATGCATATAGGCATTTTTTTTTTACTTATTTTTATTATTAATTATTATAACTTATTAGAAAACTAAATTTTTTATTGATTTTTTTTTTTTTTTCAAAGCAGCTAATATCACGATTTAAAAAAAAAAAAATAGTTAAACTGCTTTTTAATAATATTAATGCACAAATTAATTTAAAAGGCTGATAAACTATGAATTTTTAAATTGAATTTACTTTTTTTTTTTTTTTTTTTTTCAAATATTTTTTGATATTTTTTATAAAAAACAAGAAACTATATAGACGATAACTGAGCCACATTGTGGCTGTTGGATGAGTGATGGTCTTGGTTAATGGTAAGGTTACACACATAGGGTCAAACACTAGACAAATCACACGAATCCCCTGAACACAAGATGCAATTTAGCCACCCCATGATTAATGCTCAAGAAAAAATAACCATCTTTTTCAAATCGCAATGTTTATTTTACCATTCTTTTTTTTTTTTCCTTTTTTTTTTGTCAACCCTTCACAGATAAATGAATTCCTCCCTCCAAACATTATTATATCAAATAAAAAAAAATAAAAAAACATAATGCAAATTTCGTTGTTTTACAAATCACCCCTTATAAATTAAAATATATATGAAATAAATTAAATGACATTTAATTATTCATTCTTTGAAATTTTAAATTAAATATTTAAATTACATGTATAAATTCAATAAATTTGATAACAAAATTTTTTTTTTTAAATTAATTTTCTTTAATATGAATTTTTAAATAAAAAAGCGATTTTTAAATGATTTTTTTTTTGCTTGGCCAATGTTACCATGGGGGGAGCATCAATACAACTTGTAATTCAAGGGAGGGTTACAAAGGGAATGTTATCATGGATCAGTTTTTTCACAGGTTTTCGTTATTTTCGTTTTTTTTTTTTTTTTTTCATTTTTTTTTTCCAGTGTGGTTGTAGTATTTTTTATTATTATTTTTTATTTGATTCAGTTGTCGTGGTAGTATTGGGTTGGTCGGGTTAAAAAACACTGGGAATTGGAATGATTGTCAGTCTGGATAGGTAAATGGTTGGACAGTTTGAAGTGTCACTAACTGTCATGTGTGGTTTGATCGACCATGAAGCAGCACCGAGACGATCTTTTTTTGTTAAATTTAGATTTTTTGTCATTTATGTTTTCTTTCACTCACAACAATATTTATTAGGGTGTTATGAATTGTTGCTTTTACACTCTACCCACGACGAGAATTATTATAATTTTATTTATTTATTCTAATACTGCATTGGCAATTTTATATTATATTCTTTTTTTTGCAAATTTGAGTTATTGATAAAGTTATAAAAAGCTTTTTATGATATTGACATGTAGAAAAATTTTGATTATCACAGAGAACATATTTTATTTTTCAAGTTTTTAAATTTAGATAGATTAATTCAGTTGAAATGACAGTTTATTCTATCGTACAGTCAATTATTCAAGTATAAAAAAGAAAAAATGAATTTTTTAGTTTTTGATTGGTATGACTTTCCATTAATTTAAAATCTAATTTTACTTTTGTCGAGAATATAATTTTTTTTTTTTTCATTTTTTTATCTTGACAAAGTATAAAGTTGTTTCAATAATAATAAAAAATATAGAAAAAAAAAAAAGAGAAGAGAGAAAAAAAATCTCATCAAGCTTTGGTGCAATATTAAATAATTTATAGTTATAAAAAATAGTTTTTTTTTTTATAAATTCTAAGAAACAAAGTTATGCATGAAATTTGACTTTCATTCTCGTCGTGAGTTTTCTCGAGGGTAAAACGCCAGTAGAACGTCATGACAAAATTTTCACCCTGGGGAATTATCTTGGAACTATACAATATGCATTTGCTTCCTCGTTAAACAGAAGCAAAGACGCGTGCCTTGAATATTTCTCACGAGAGTGAAAATTATCATTGTATTAAATTTTTTATTATCATCAGTATATATGGCAATTTTATATCAACTAATTTACCAATTTGTATAACCGGAAAAATTTTTTAAAATTTAAATTTACACAAAAAAATTACATAAAAAAAATATATCACGTTATTAACTTGGTAATGCATCTTCACTCCTGCTCATTAATATTCATGCCTATTAATAATAGCCTATTCTTATTTTAAAAATTCTTTTTCTTTTGATAAATATATATTCCTACTTTTTTTAAAAAATATTAATTTTTTATTAATATATTATCTATTTATTGATTCGCACGTTAAATAAAAATAAATAAATTAAAAAAGAATATTGTAATCCTACCTTTCACCATACTCGTCTGTATGTACATAACTCTGGACACTATTTTCCTCGATGAGAAATTTGACACGTTGATAAAACGATGCAGTAACACTTGGTGGTTGTTTGCGAAGTAACACCTCAACTGGATCACTGCTTACCAGACACATCAGATGTTTAACACAAGATGGATGTAAACAACATTCACTGTCAAAACAATCAGCCATTCCATCTGATGAATAAAATAAATTATCATTATTATCATTCATTATTATCTATTACATTGAATGATTGATGTATGTTAAATAATAAATTGACAATGGATAAATGATTGAATGAATAAATAAATAAATAAAAAGTAACCATTGTCATTATCAATTTGATCACTGCATTCCATTTCTAGTCCAATGCTACAATCACGACCCGCCCATCCTGTTGAACATGCACAACTATATTCTCCATCTTGAAGTGAACATATGCCATTTCTACTGCAACCATTTTCACAACCAGCTAATGAAAAAAAAAAAAAATTACATACAATTATTTTATATACAGTTAGTTCAATTTGATAATAAGTAAAAAAAATAATGTAAAAAATTTAGTAAACATACGTAATGTACAGTGTCTTCCATTCCAGCCTTGACTACAAACACAAGTACCATTTTTACACTGACCATGTTCAGCACAACGTTGATCACAAGGTTTTTGATCACATTTTGTACCTGTCCAACCATCATGACATCTAATAAAATATAATAAATAAATTAGTATTGTTTTAAATTATTTTTTATAATAAATAAAATCATTTTAGGGACTTACTTGCAACGTCCTTGTTCACATGAACCATGTGGACCACAATCAAGACCACAACTTGGCTGTGAACAATCAACACCAGTCCAGTGTTCTTCACAAACACATGCTGCTATTTCAAGATCATAAGAACCATGCTCTGAACAACCAGGAAGACATTGATAAACTCGTTGATCAACTTGATCACAACGTTCACCTTGCCAGCCTGCTTTGCAATAACATTTACCAGCAATACATGCACCATGTGCATTACACGTTGGATCATGACAATTAACTGTTAAAAAAATTCATAAAAAATAATTTTATTTAAATGAAAAAAATAAGATTAAAATATATAAAATAATCCATCATTGCAATTTAAAAATAGAGACGTTTTTTTGTATTTTTTTTCTTTATGAAATCGGTATAGTCTTTCTGGTTAGCTAACAGCAAAAAGTTTTGACGCCTGTTGGTCTCTTTGAGACGCCCGATTCACGTTCCCACTGATTACAGGCTCGTACCGAATGAATGGACGAACTTTTTAAATTATGGTTCTCAACTAAAGCCCCCTTCTTTTGCTTCCCACCCACCTGAATCTCTTCCTGAACAATCCAGCAACGAGAATTAAACTTATTTTCAAAGTATCTTCTTGCCACGCTTTAAGTACACCCTCCCTATCACACAGTGTCATTAATTTCATATCCTTGTGCCTTTACTGCTTTTTCAAGCCAATCCTCTTCAAAAGACTTGTGGATAAAAACACATTTAAATTTGCATAAATGAAAAAATAAAGTAAAAAAAAATAAATATATAAACTAAAATTTGTTTAAAAATTAATAAGTTTGATAAACTGATTTGTTCAACGAGATATAATTTAAATATATTTTTAATATAGTGTATGATGCTGTGAATAATGATGATTAAATTTTATTTATGATGATGGTTTTATATACTTTAAAGAAAATAAATATTAAACAACTTGTTGTGTTTTGTATATCCAAAAATTGTATGCAAAGATTCCAAGCATTCAACGACGAGCTAAATCTCCCCCAAGTATTAATTATAGTTTTCCAAAACAAATGAATGAATGAATATATGTTTGGTAGATGTATATGTATAGTAAATGCATTTAGTCTTTACTCAGTTAATATCTTGAATCTTTGTTGGTCTTCAACTATACAGTGCAACTACTATAACTGGCGTGAAGCGATTAAAACAACTTGAATTATGAGAGAATTAATGGTGTCTAAGAATAATATTAATACTTTCAAAGTATAATATCTGATACTAAGAATAAATATATATCAAATGGAAAATTTCAATTTCAATTGCAAGATCATATCAATCTTGTCAGTTTAATAAATTTCGATTGGCAAAAAAAAATAAATAAAAATATTAAAAAATTGATGAATAAAAAAAGAAAAATTGACAGCAAATAAAAAAAAATTAAAATCAACTTGCTGAATCGTCAGTAATATGATTTTTTTTTTTTTTTTCGATTCTATTGGGATTTATTTAAATCGGAAATCTTGTTGAAAACGAAAATATATATTTAAAATAATAATAATAATTTATTTGATAGTTTGATTAAATGTTTTAATAATAAAATAAAAAATAAACTCACGTTCTTCACAAAATTGTCCCTTCCATCCGGAATTACATATACAAGAGCCTCTCACACATTGGCCATGCTGATTGCAATCGGGAACTTGACAATCACCAAGCGGTATATCACACTCAGCTCCCTTCCATCCCTCCTCGCAATGACAGACACCACCACCATACTGTCCATGAGATGAACACAATACTGGACATACACTTTTACTACAATCGACACCCTGCAATTATAAACAATTAATAATAAAAATTATTATTATAAAATCAATTGTAGCTAATGAAATATTTTAAATGAAAATTTAATTGACTCTTGATAATTATTATTATGATATTTTATATTTCAATTTCAATTTAATATAGCAACTAATAATGATAATTGAATAAAATTTATAAAATTAGTACAAAGTGCTTCAATAATTGATGGATAAAAAAAAAAAAAAAAGAAATGAATAATGATAATTAAAATGAAAAATGATATGAAAAATGACGAACCTGATAGCCATCCATGCAGTCACATTTACCAAGGTAACATGAACCACGTCCAGAACAATCATTTGGACATGTTGTTGAGACACCCTCGGCTTCAGTAACAACAAGTGTTACTTTATATGGTTGTAATTCATCATTGTATACAGATAAAAACCATCTACCAGTATCAAAATATTGTAATAAACTGACATTAACAAGCATTGGTTCATGTATTGTTCTTTTAACAATACTATGTTGTTGATGATCATTGGTATTTATTGAATAATCATTTGTTATTGAATGATAATCCATAAAACTAACAGCAGAACCACTTGGTGAATTAATATCACGTTTTAATCGTTGATCAACTCTACCACCTCTGACAAATTTAACAAAATCATATTGTGTTACACTTGGTGCAACATTACGTCTTCCATAAACAGCAAAATTAGCACCCCATGGTAAAGTTAAATTTAATCGAATAAAAGCTGATTGTTTGTTACGAAATTCTGAATTCCAAAAGTGATATGGTAAAATAACTGTTGAATGAAGAACATTGTATTCTTGTAATTCAAGTACTGCTGGCCATTGTTGAGCTGATTGTTGTGTTTGTGGATCAATTTGTTGTTCAGCACTATTATAAGATGCACTTGAATGTTCAGCTGTACTTGTTGGCAATGATTCTTCAGTTGGAATTTGTGTTGATATAGAATCATGTATATTTGAATTTTCATGTGTTACAGTTTTGACATCTTGATCCAAAATACAATTGGCACTATCAATTGGTCTCATTGAACTAACAGCTGTAATAAAAGAAAAAAAGATTGTTATTAAAGAAAAGTATAATTTAACGTTAAATCAATCGTATCATTCACCAAGTTTACACACAAAAATATAGTACTTTTTTATTATCCCAAGGCAATCTTGTCTAACTATCGACGCCTACATCCGAGTTTAACTCATTCTTGAATAGGGGAAAAGATAAAAAACAGTGTGGTGATGGTGAGTAGGTTTGTAAAGATCAAAAAAAAGGGATGAGAAAATGAGATAAGCCGGATGTGTCAGCTGAGTGTGAGAGAGAGTTGGATATGAAGTGTGCTGGTAAAGAGTCAAGAGTTTGATAGGGGAGTAATAGACCAAAATAAAAAGTAAAAAAAAAAAAAATCTATATTTATATATTTATCAAGAGAAGTATGAACACGTGGAGAATTGTCACAAATGACATTTGAAGAGGTAAATCATTTGACATGAGATTAATTTAAAATGACACAAATTTTTCATAATAATAAAAATCGTTAAATGTCATTGACATTTATCATCATTATTATCATTTTTTTTTTTTTAATAACTTTATGGTAAATTTGCAATTGGATAACACATATATTATTGACCAACAAAAATTGGCATAGAGTTGCAATTATTTTGTTTTTTATTATCACACGCAACTCATGTAAAACAAAAAATTAAAAAAAATAAAAAAACACTTGCGTTGGTTGGAATGATTTAATGTTTTAATGGCGTGAATAGACAGAAGCTTGATTGTAAATCGTTTAGTATCTATATAGTTGAAGTTATGTAAATAGTGAGTCTGCAAACGATGCAGTTAAAAATAAAAACTGTGTGTACATAGTGTATACGAATTTATCGACACAAAAAAACCAAAACAATGAATAAATCAATTAAAAAAAATACCTGCAACTGTATGTATACTCGTAATAACAATATTTATAAATAAATAAATAAAGTTTTATTATTAACAAAATATTAAGATGACATCTTGTGTGATAATTAGTCATTGCCCCCCACTACTCCAACAGGACTGACGTCTGACATAGTGACATTGATATCAGCTGAGGGGCGGTTGGCGGGGGGTCCAAATGTCAACATGACCAATGAACAACACAATAATTATTTTGGATAAATATAAAGAATAATTATTGAATAATATTAATATTTTAATTAAATAATTATAATAACAAAATAACAATATTAAAATTTAAGGAATTTTATTTAAAAAAAACAATTAAAAAATATTATTTTTGATATAGAGGGCACTGAGTGTCTTATGGCCCCCAACGATGATGTCATGATGACGCAGTATTTATTTAGTCGCGTTCAAAATAAGTTGCATTTTTTTCGGTCAAAAAAATAATCAACAAGTTTTTTTATTAATTAGTTTTGGGATAAATAATTTATTTAGTAATGAGTTTGGAGTGTTGAGTGATTGATTTTAGGTTGAAATTGAATATTTGAAACTTGGGCAACATCATTGCAAAAGGAAAAAATAAAAGTGAGTAAAATTATTTTTTCAACATATAATAAATATTTATTATTACATTTATCGATAAATAAAAGCATTGTTATTCAAATAATTTTTAATAACCAATTCTAATCTCAGAATTATTTATGGTTTTTTAATTTTTAGATTTGCAAGTTGTGAAAGTTATGTTGCTCCAATAGTGCAGCAAGAGTATGATTGTTCAATATGTACAACATATCCAGGATGACAACATGATGGTAAATATTTATTTATTTGTTTAATAATGATGATAACAAATGAATGACAGTATTGTTAATTTATAAATTTTATTTTATATTGTCGACATCTCATTGCTTTGACAATATTTTAACTCAAAAAAATTATTTAAATGTGATATTTATTCATAATGTTTTACTGTTTAGATCCAAGTGAACCAAGAGAGCTTTCAGTATCACAAGATGCCAAAAAAAGTTGCACAATTTTGTTGCTTTAATAATGTAACAAGAGTGATGTTCTTCAACATGTTCTGGATGACAAGATGGCGGTAAATATTTATTTATTTTTTTAATTATTTCAACAGCAATAGAAAACAAAGGACAACATTGATAATTAATGAATTTTGTCTGATATTGTAGACATTGTCATTGTCATGATCTTTCAATAATTTTTCCACTTAAAAAAATTAATTAAAAATAATCTTTATTTGTATTTTTTTGATGTTTAGATTCAAGTGGACCAAGAAAATTGTCAGGATCATATCCAAGGACAAATCAGCATTGGTGAGTACATAAATATTTTATCCAACCTATTCAATGATAATTAATCATTTATAAAGTTTTAAATTTTACTTAATTTATTTACAATTTATATCTACCAGCTGCTCTCAGCGCAGGTAGATAATCAAAAAAATTTTTGTTTTCATTCAAATTGTTTATCAATCACTCAGAAACTTTTTATTTATCATATTTTAATTTACTTATTGTTGCTTAAAGCCCAATATCAAATATAAATTTTATTTTTTATTTCATCATAACTGCCAACAATAAATTTGACTGACATTAGTGTTGACGTTTTAAAAAAAAAATAACTGTGCTTGTAATTTAAATAAATATTTGTCACTATGCCATCCAAGTTGAGCATATAATATCGATGCAATTTGCATTGATATTCAAATTGAAAGTCAATATATAGATAATTTAATTTTTTTGATTACAAATATATAATAAAAAAGTTGTTTTTTAAAAGTCTCTGATTTTGTTATGTTTACAACTGTGTACAGTGGGTGTAGGGATATATTAAATTTTATGGTATTGAATTTTCGTTGGCTATATACCTATATGTAATATAAAGTTTGTTAAAAACTTTTCTATATATATAGTTTTGATATTTCGTGTTTACTAAAGGCCAAAGTTCGTCATTGAGAGAGCAAACTTTTGGATAAGAGTAAGAATCAGAAATTCTTGTGGTGTAAAAAGTAGTCAAAGAGAGGGATAAATAAATAAAAAAAAACAAACTTAGTCTCAATTCGAAAAAGGTACAAAGAAAATATGTAGCACAGTCGTTTGCCAAACCACACATTTTAGATATTTTTTTGACAATAATTAATATTATTATTACAGCAATTTGTATTTATAGGATTACTTATATATTATTGCACACTCAACACCATCATATTGCCTCGAAAAAATAAAATAAATAATTCATAATAATAATGTATAAGCTTCATCGAATTATCAGTAATTTTTTTTTATTCTAATCATCTTATTGAAAGCTCTGCTAGTACCTAATAAATATATTGTATATTATTATATAACAAGTAACTCTTTCGGTATAACTTTTTCAATTGTATCCATTTGAATGATTCGATGTTCGAGCTAGTAAATTCTCTTATGCTATATATCCCCAGGTTTATCGGTTGATTTTTAATTTATTTATTTCTTTTTTTTTTCCTGTTTGCTAACGGAAATTCTTTTCTTCATTTTCTACTAGTATATATAGCAACTTAATCTACCATAAGACTCACGTCATGATAAAAAAAAATTAGTTTTAATAAAAATAAAAAAAAAAATGAGATTGCTATATCCTGCTGGAGATGGGGTATATATTTTTATACATTATTTTTTTTTAAATAGAAAGAAAAAAAATTAGTTTTTAAATTAATATAAAATTTTTTTTATTGATTTAGTTTGGAAAAAAAATAATTTATAATTTATTATTATTTAAAAGACAGAATGACATTGAATGACAAAATTGTTTCTTGATTTTTCATTGATGTAATAGTTATTTTTTTTAAATTAATTACAATTTTGAAGGATTTTTTTACGTGAATCATCAACAAGTGTGTTGATGAGGTTCATCAGAATTGGTCAATTGAGATCAATCCTGATGGTCCAGTCAAATCCAAGTGACTTGAAATATTGCTAATAATTATTATTAATTTTCATATTTTCTATTGAAATTTGAATTTGCTTTCAAAATAATAGGAAATGCTTTTATGGAAATTTTTTTGATACTGCTACTGTTTTTTTGTTTTTCTTTTTCTGTATTTGCAAATGAACACTCGGAAGAAAATAATATTAAAAAAGAGATATAATATATGATATTATTTTTGGCAAGTATCATGGTCCAATTGGCTCAGATGATATCCATCTATAACCAGAAAAATATCATGCCCCACATATAATTTCAAATGGTTTTATACATTTGAAGTTTTTTCCGTTTTTTTTTTTTATATCCGTGATTCTATTTTATTTTTCATATTTTTTTCAACAATGAGATTTAAAAGAAAATAATTATTTTATTGTGGAATATAAATTTATAAAATAAAAAATTATTTTTAAAATAATTTTGACTAGGATAATGAGTATTTCTAAACAGAAATTTCATGAAATTTTGCTTCTAGTATTTAAACAACACGTAAATAAAATTATTTTGCAAGTTATATAATTTAATTTTAATAATTGTCATTTTTTATTTGTTCAACCAATGACTGAACGAACAAAAGTCTTTAGAATAAATTTATAATAGATTTACTTAACAATTACATTTTTAAAATACTCACAATTTTAATAATTTACATTTATATTAATTTTTTTAAAAATATAAATTTTTTAATTTCAAAAAACTTTTATATTTTATTTTATCAGTAAATTTTCAAGCTTAAATATAAATAATAAAATTCTTTTCAATTTCAATTTTATAATACAATGATTTACATATTCATGTTTTTTTTTTTTCAAATACAAATTTGTAAATAATAATTTTAAATAAATTTCTATTTTATTTTATCACTAAATTTTAATGTTCAAAATAAAAAAAAAAAAAATTCTCTTGCTGTTTATTCTATTTCTAAATTATTCTTTTTATTTTTTTCTTTTTTTGATCTACCAAATAAAAATAAAACAAGTATTTCGTTTAGTAGTTTCTTATCTTATACAGGACCTTGACCGTCTCTTTTTTTATCCACACTATATATGCATGATTTTCAAAAGTCACATATAGAATAGAATTTCAAATGACAATCTAAGACCCATTTTTTTTTTATCCTTTTTATTTAGTCTCAAATTTATACCATCAATATTTATTCGTTAAACCATCTGAAAGACTCGTTTTTCTAACCAACACAAATAAACATAGTTATCTGAATTTCATTGTTTGTCTACGACACATACAATAAACTCCGTAAATATCATTCAATGATATTTTTTTATTTTATATTTATTCCTTTTTCCTTGTAGCAACATACGAGATAAAAAAAAAAAAAAGAAGAATCTTGTTTAAAAATGTAATATTTATTTTTATTGTCCATCAAAAACCAATAGCATTTAATGGTAGTATATTTTTTTTTCTCTTTCTTTTATTCAAATACTTTATTATTCATTGTAAATTTTTTTTTTCCATTTCTTTTTCAACTTTGCCATTATAAATTTTTTTTTCTTATTATAAATAATTTTGTTACGAGGTTCTCGACCATTAACGAGCTCAATTCAGAGTAAAAAAAGTAAAAAAAAAAAAAAAAAGAATAGTAAAAAATAAAACAAATAAAAAAAAGTATATAGTTGAAGTATGTAGTTGTTTCCTGTTGTAGCATTTGACTGTTCTATTTGCGTCAACTTGGTGAACTAGGGTCGTTGATTGAATTGTTGATGAAATATACATGGTATTACTATTTATTATGCCAAAGTGTATGTGCTTTATATAAATCGAATATCTTTGAAATAATATATATACTTTCTTGAATTTATTTGTGCTGAAAATGTATGTGTGTGTGTGTGTGTTGTGATGGGTGGAGTAGCAAATAACGATTATCAGACAGAGTTTTGTCGTTGGAGATCTCTCCCACTTGGGCAATCACGTATATACATATATAAATACAATACATACGGTCATGATGGGGTCGATCGGTCTGTCAATTCTATTTATTTTGTCTATCTTGGCCCAAAATTGTCTTTTTTTTTTTTCCGTTGAATAAGCACTTTTTTATATATTCAATGACATTTTATCGCAATGAGAAGTTTGTTAATATTCTATGCTTAAAGTTCAATTTCCCCTTCTTTACAAAACTTTAATTTTATTCAGGTCACTAGCAATTTTCAATTTTTTTTTATCACAATTTTCATATTATTTACTTGACAATATTGCGGATGCTTTGATAATAATAATATTTTTAAAAATATAAAATAAAAAGTAACGAAATATATTTCCATTAGCCAATTCAATTTCTCAATCAATGCTGATTTAGTTTTCCAAGTGAACTACATCTCATTATACAGTCATTTGAAAAAAAAAAAAAAAAGAAATAGTCTATTTAGAGATAAAAAAAAATACTTGAAAAATAAAATAAATTGACTTTCGTATTTTCCTCACGTCAGCTAACTTATACAGCCCTTATATATATATAGATAAATTAAAGAAGCATCATTAACGCCACAGTCGTTAACAACCGATTGCCTCATTGCGATAAATGCACATAGGTACTGTAATTTAATGTATATATATGTATGTATAAAATTGTATTTGAGGGTGCAGATTGGAAGGGTGCATTTACACACAATGTAGAAACTTTCAAGTTATGCATACACCATTGGTTACAACTTGAAGCACTCTTGGTTGCTTTCTTGCAACATGAGATTGGAATAAAGATAAAAATAAAATAAAAATAGAAAAAGAAAAGTGACTCGTGGGAATTGTACGTGACCTCTATTTGGTGAGCTTTATCCAAGCTGATTCACATTGGTACAACAGATTCTTGGAAGTACTCATGGAAAACTCAAATGGTCATTCATTATATTATTCTAGCACCATTTGGTTTACGACAAATTTCAGGGTACAATGTCATTTTCAAATTGTAATATGCAATAATTATAAAATGATAATTTAAATTTCAACGATAAATCAAATATAAAAATTATATATCAAATTTAATTATAAACTTACTTGCAAAATATGCTAGCATAGCTGTTAATGCAACACTGAGGAATATAAGTCCAAATGAAAAACATTTCCATGAGCAACGATGCTGACAACGTTTGTCAATATGAAAACGTGATGGTGAATAAGGTGAATAATGTGGTACAGCAGCACCACGAACAGGAAAACCAGGCATAACAAGAGGTTGTCCTTGTGCACCATTACCTGGTGTACCAGTACTACCACCTGTACTCATACCACTACCAAGTGATCCAACAGTAACTTGTTGTTGTTGTTGATTTGGCAATCTAAAAACAAAAAAAATAAATAATCATAAATTAAATAACAATAATTAATTTTTCAATATACATTTTTTTGATTTGTATTATGTGTAGTTTATTAAGTGCATGATCAAAGTGAAATATTACAGCTGGCGAAGAAAAGAAAATCTTTTATTATATTTTTTTTTTGAACAATGTATGAGTGAATAGTCGGTGCTTTTGTCCAGCGATGAAAGTGAGGGGACAAGATCAAGACAAGAGCACGATAAATATATCTTGAGAGTCTACTTTTATATAAATCTTTGAAAGGTGAATGATTTTTCCTTGGTTGGTTGGTTGGTTGGGGGGCTTGATATATATAAAATCCGACGACGATGCAAGGTGTACAAGCAAAGAAAAAAAAATAAAAAATATGTATATATACCATGAAAATAGGGGGGCGCTTTTATATGTTCGACCCACGTCAACATTTTTATCATCGTCATCGTCGATATTTATAGTTATTCAATGTACAGAACATTTGTATTATCTATGCATTATTGTATAGAACCAGCACAAATTCATTCAACAATGACATTTAATATGTCACTCAAATATTCACTTTTTTATTTTTTATTTATTACATTCAATTCTTTGAGAGTCAATATAATTTTTATGTCTATCAATAAAATATAATGTGATGAATATTATATCACAATATATATAAAAAAATATTGTGCTAACCTGCCCACTGTCCACAACAATAATATTATTTATTTTTTTTATTGAAAAGTTTTTTACATTTATATTTTATTCAATTGTGATGAAAGTACATATATATCATTGAAATAAAAAATATAGACAAATTTTTCTAGGTAAAACGAGGGTAAAATATACGATTTGCGTTATTCTCAAATATATTCTTGGGCAATCTTTATATTCTTGCTAGATATATATAAAAAACTACTTTAAAACGTATAAAGTCATAAAAATAAATAAATAAAGTGAACTGCTATTATAACAATACAATGCATGGATCAATAATAAAATTTTCCGCCTTTGAAAACTATTGTTAAATGAAAATATAAAAGTAATTTACTTGGTTTTTTTTTTGTATATAATAAAATGAAATAATAAACAGAAAGAAAATAGATAAAAAAAAAAATGAATAAATTAATATGAAAATAATTTATTAAATTAATGTTAAATTAATTATATTTAATTAAATTAAAATAATTTATTCAATTTAATTATAAAATATGTTTTTTTGTTTTAAGTTGAATATAGTTTACAATTTTTTTAAATTCAACTTTTAAATTTTCATATTAAATCATTTTTATAATACAAAAAAATTTATAGTATTTTTCATATTATACTTTGGTATTTGTTGAACAAAAAAAATATTTATATTTGCGGTTAATAATAATAATGATAATGTTGTATTTGGCATTGGTCCGAATTGCCACAATCAAATAACGAATAAAGTTAGTGAGCATTTTATAAAATGACAAAACCATCGCCACAAATAGCTTTTATTCATCTATATTTTTTTTTTTTAATATTATTTTTTTTTTGTTATCCAGTTTCATTACTTAAAAAAATAAAATAAAAAAAATTAATTTTATTATTATTATATTTTCATTTGTGTCTTCCTCAAGGGTATCATTATGTTAAGAACAGAAAAGCGTTGCGGGAATTAATTTACCAGAACGATCGGATGTCAGGGGTGAGACAGAAAAAACCAAAATAAAAAAAAAAAAATTGTCAAAAAAGATCAACTAAGGGCAAAACGCCAAAGACCCTTTTCGATTGTGGTGTAAAAGGTCTCTTGTTCTTATATATAAATTAACGGTTAAGCCCGTTGCAAAAAAAGCAAAAAAAAAAAAAGAAAAGAATAATAATAATTTAATGATAAAATAACGAGAAGAGTATTTTTTTTCTTAGTTTCTACTTTCTATTGTTTTAGTATCTATTTTTTGTCGTCTGGCATTTTTTTTTCGTTTTCGAGATATTTGTTTGAAAAGTTGGAGGATCGCCTAATAACACAATATCACGAAATTTTTTTATATTTTCAAAATAAAAATATAATAAATTCCATAAAAATTTTGATTTCTTTTCACGTACTCACAAAATGAATCGATACTTCATGTAGTCATGACCTCTTCTTTTTTTTTTTTTACCCTTTTATTATTATTTTTTTTTATGCTTATATATCCTCAACCACAATCGAATAATATTTTATAAAAATAGAATTATTTATTAATATACATGATGTGTTCACAAAGAAATATAAAAATTACTGCAACATTGACATAAGGTATTCATAATATACAACTGAAAAAAAAAAAAAAAAGAAATAAAAAAAAAACTAAATAATAAAAAATAAATCTAAAGTGAGAACAATTTATTTTGTCAAATATATACACGTGTCAGGTTGAAATGAAATGTGAAATGAATAATACATGTCAGTATAAAATCATATATATGTATCTGATGTGCAATCAAATGAGAAATATCCAATAAAAAATATAATAATGATAGAAAAAAATATAAATAAAATAATGTTGCTTTAGTCATGTATAATGACGAGACGTTAACATCGAAAAAAAAAATATGATAATTTATATATAGAAAACAAAAAAACATGAAGCCTTGTCTTGCAAACGGAAAGAAAAGATAATATATATTTATTATTAAAATATATACACGAAATAATAAAGTTATAATATATATATTTTTTGGGTGTGTCAATTGTTGGCAATATTGTGATCAATTTGTGGTGATGATGATGATGTCCATTTGTATTCACTCATGCGTAATTTAACAATGCAATGAATATATATTCCAAGCCCATATATTATTTTCTCCACAACAATAAATAAAAGTTATTTTTAAAATAATTATAATAGTATATATATTTATCAATAAATAGGATAAATGAGTTTTTATATATGAAAAAAAATATAAAAAAACAACTTTTAATCAAGTATATGAGGGAAGTTTTATGGTTTCTTTTGTATGACGTGTTTGTGGATAATTAAAAATAAATATTGAGTCAGTCAGTAACATGCAATCTTCAAAGAAAATTAAGTTTAATATTTCAATCGATTAAATGCGTAAACAATATTAGATAATAGTCCGAAAAATAAAATTAATAAAAAGGTAAATCGGTGTAGATTATATATAAAAGCTCGAAAAATATCTAATGGAATTGATATTTGAGGTCACGATTTTAGATATAAATATATATATTCATTGTTCACCATCTGGTGCAATTTTTTTTTTTTGTTTTTTTCTTTGTTTTTTTTATCTATCAATGCATCTTCTTCTTCGATTTCTCTGTAGATGATATATTTATTTTTTTTTTTTAGTCTTATTTTACTCGTGTTGTATATAAAGACCTTTGTCTTAGCACAAGTCACGTATTTCACAAACTATTGTGTACTTGCACGTTGGTAGTAATACCGCATGAACATCTGAACCTTGCTTACTTAAACGTGATAATTCCCACTAGTATTTTGTAAAATTAGATCTACATAATAATTAAAATTTTATTTTTAGGTCAATTGTTTAAAGTAATTAAAAGAAGAACATTAATGTTTTTTTGTTTCATAAAGATAATAAACATTGATGAGGGTGTATTAATGAAAAACAAAGAATATAAATTTAATTAAAATTAGTTTTTTTGAGGATTGTTTAATTTTGATATTGATTATGATAATAATATAACAAATTTGATGCAAAATTAAATCGTTTGATGTGATAATTTTGGTATATATATTTTTTTTTATTATTTATGAATTTGTTTGAATTGTCATTCATCTATTGTTGAATGTTGAATATAACATCACTGTCCAATTTAAATGCTTGGTATTTCAATGTATGATCCAATTACAACTCAGGACAAATGTACAATGTATATACACATATACTTGGTCATATAACGAGACAGAATATATTATGATCTATGATGATGCCTATATAAGAATGTAATAAAGCTCAAAAGAAAAAAAAATTAATTAAATATTAAAATATTTTTAAAAATGACTAAATTAATATTTACATATTTTTTTTTTTTTTTATTTAATTCAAATAATATTTGTTTGAATAAAAATACAAAAAATTATTAATTTTAAACATTTTTTACATTTTTTATTTAAACAAATATTTAAATTAACTTGGAAATTAGCAAAAATTTAAAATATTGAAAACAAATTTTTTGGTATTATAAAATACGTAAAATGAAAAAATTAATTGTACCCTTGTGTATGTGTAAAATAATTATTTAAAAAAAAAAAAAAGTTCATGCAGTAATTATATGGTAAATTTGTTTTTTTTTCATGTATATTTTTAATATTGCTTTTTGCTGTTTTTTTTATTATCTACTCGGATTAAATTAAATCAGCATAATTAAATTATAATTATCGTCATGACATGTATCCATAATTATTTTTTTTTATATTACAATCACAAGAGTGGCAATTAATTTTAATTATTAATTATAAATTTATATATGACATTTAAAATACCAGGTATATCAAAAATACAATATTTCACTTTATTAATATGTTAAAAAATTACAAACTATTTTCTTGAATTAAAGTGTCTCTCAAGCTTGCATATATAACACATAAAGTGAATGAAAATTGTTATTAATTTATATTAAACATCACAATGGTGATAATATTAAAATGAATTTACCAAAAAGTAATAAGGTCAATGGAAAATTTTGTACTGTCACAAGCTTAAACAGACAAAATTAGCAAAAATATATTTAGGGTTAAATTTAGAAGGCTTTTACTTGAATGGCTCATAGATGAATGAAAAAGAAAAATAAAAAAAAAATAAACAATAAAAATAAAAGGATATATATAAAATTATTTCATTAACGGAAATAAGTATATTTTTGAGTGTATGTTCAAATAAATGATATAAGACGACACAGCTGTTGAAAATAAGTACAGATTTCAAGTTTGAAAACATGACAACTAATGACAACAATGTAATGGATATAAACATTTATATATGTTGGAGTATAAGTTTAAAACTTTTATATATTTATTTTTTCTTTTTTCCTTCCGTTTGGGGTAATACAATCTTTTGCGTAAATCCGTTAACCTCGGAATCCAATGTTGCCATTGTATATATGAGCAGCATCAACCGAGTAACCATCTCATGCTATAAACTACTTGTGCACATGATGTGCAGCCCGTGTATATATACAAAATTTACGTTCACATGAAAATAAATATACAAGCAAGATAGTGAGATATATATATAATAAATAAATAAAATAAAAAATACATCGTCACTGCAGCACAAGTACTTTTATATATAGCAAGACTATTTCATTGCCGGGAAATTCTCTTGGTCGGCTCCAACGGAAGTACGGAAAGAGAGCATAAACCGGCCGTTGTGTGGATTTTCACATACCGCGTTTACTCGTTTTCAACTTGAGCTTACTTTTAGGATAACTATCTACACACATACTTTGCCATTAAATATATATATAAAATAATAGCGCTTTACTTTAAGCACTATTATATCTTTTAACATTTTATTACTTTTACCTTTGAAAATTGAATTGTTATAAAATAAAAATAGAAACAATTCGCTAGGTAATTGACAATCTTCGTAATTTGAGTGATTCATTTTCTTGGAAAAAAAAATATAATATATATACTTAAAATTATACTACAGTTTTATTGATTTAGTAATGGCTTTTTTTATTTATTTTCCTTTTTTTTTTTTCTTCTTTTGACTAAATGGTTTTCATTTACAAATTTATTATTTTTAAGAGACAGACTTAAAATGATATGTATATTATTATCAGTGGCTGTGGGTATATATATATTATTATTTTTTCATAGAAAAAATATATAGAATATCATGTGGTTTAAAAAAAAAATACTCAGAGAATAACATATGGCTATTTTCATGAAATTTGATCGCCTGATGTTTGGTTTTTAGATTTTGACGAAATTCAAGTATCCAATTTTTTTATTTTCCAATATTTCTTTTTATGGCTTTTTCAAATGAATATATGAAATTGTTTTTATATATGCGGCCAGACGTTTTGTGTCATATGAATAATGAAAAAAAAATAAAATAAAAACCATAGAAATTATTGAGAGAGAAAAAGAAAAAATAAAAAAATTACACGTTGCAAAAGTAAAAGTTTTGTAATATTGATAAAATTATTATAAGCTTACTGTTTTTTTATTCTGAAGTATTCTTAAATTCTGAGCAATATCGCAATTGAATAATACAGTGGAAATTGAATTGTAGAAAAAGAACGAAAAAAAAATGAAATAATATAAAAAATTTAGTGTAATTTATATTGGCGTGAGGATATATTTTATATTTGTGAGTTTATCGATCAGATAAAAATATGAAAAAAATATCATAGATGCATATGTATAATGTAATCAGACTATGTCTATGTTACAAAGAGGATTTTAACTTTATAAATATGTTTTTTATACAAATACATTACATAATATGCTGCTGAAGAATTTTTTTTTTATCACGTGTATTTTTTGAACAAAGAAAACCATGAGCGAGGTTTTTTGTTTTTTTTTTTTCTTTTTATTATTCGGCTTTGACAAAGTCAACCACAAGCCGAGTGCACACAATTATTCATTTTTTTTTTTTTTTTTTTCTTTTTATAAATATATATCGAGAGATAGGAAAAAATAATATGAAGTAAAAATAATTTTTGCAACTCATGCATTGCCAAAGTCTTGAATATTTTATGACAGGTTGAATATATATCTTACCAAGAAAAAAAAAATATATATATGATAAAATTGACTGAAATTATTTCATTGAATTTGTGGACTTGAAATAAATGTGAATGTCAGTATTGTATACGTGAGCATGGTTTGTTTAGAAATAACCGAATGCTATTTTTTGGATCAGTTTATATAATAATGCCAGATAAAAAAAAAAAAGTTTACGTGGAAAAATGAAAATAAATATAATGTAAAGTAAAAAAAAATATTATTTGAAAGGTGACAGCTGTTTTGTCAGGCAAGTCACGTATGTGCTTAAACTTTTATTTTTTTATTGTCATTGTAACAATAATTTAACAAAGTAAACTAATAACAAACTCGTAAAAAGAGGATTTTTCTTCTAAAAAGATTGGGAATTTAATTTATTTTCAAAGCAATTAATACATTTTCTAATAACAAATACTGATGAATATTTATTAGCGATTGGAAAATTAATAAAAATTAATAATCAATGTTATTCTTTTTATGGTATATGAGCTTTTTTCTTTACAGTAAAATAAATTAATTACAAGTAGAGAAAAAAAAAATATATACACACAATTCTATTTAACAAATTGTAATTTATTATTAAATATAAATTTTTTAATTTTTTATAAATAATTAAAAAAAAATACAAAAGTTTTATAAAGTTTGATGATAATATTAAACAGGTCTTACTAATTGAATATCTGACAAACAGACGCCTTCAAAATTTTCCTTCAAATAATTTTATCTTGACAATTTAAAACTACCATGATTATAACTAACCAAATCTACAGTTTTAAATACCAAGTAGAATGATGATAAAAATAAAAAATGAAAAAAAATAAAAAAGTTAGCATCAACTTTTGAATTTTAAACTGATAAAATTTAATTTATTTTTCTCGTCAGCGAATAAGTTGAAATATATTATTTAAATCGAAAAATTCTTATTTTATTTTTTTTATTTCCTCTTTATTTTTAAAATTATATTCTTTATTGCGTATATTCTTATTTATATTTATGATCAACGTGACGACCCTATTTCACATAATCTCTCTTTTTCAGCATTGTCCCATTTTTTTTCTCCAGATTTTTCAATAGTATACATATCATTTTATACTCAGCAGCGTCACATACGTTTTATCGAAATTCTTCGATTCAATCAATCCGTGCGATGAAAGACAAGAGCTTTGAATTTCAATTTTTCCTACTGTATTCTATTTCACTCAAAAAAAAACCTCCAAAAAAATATTGAATTTATTTTTTACACTCATTGGCAATTGCAATATGTCTATTTGTTTTTGTGTGGTTGGAAAAAAAAATAAAAAGTTTTTTTATATTTTCTATTGATCTATTTTCTTATACATATATTCTCAGTTTTCATTGTAATCACAATAATGATTCCAAAATGTTTTTTCTTCTTTTTTATTTTCGATATAAACGGTCTTTCATGCGTTTGAATTTCTTTAGTAAAAAAAAAAAGAAACAAATCGAGAAAAGGATGGCCTTATAACTGAAAATCGATACCTCAAATGAGGTCAGTGTTTTGTTTTCCTATGTACTCGTTCAATTTTTATTTATTCTCTAATATTCAAAGTTATTTTTGAGCTAAAAAAAGCGTTCAGATTTAATAATTTAATTTATGTTGATTAAGTATAATTACATACTAGTTGACTCAATAATTATTTCGACAGTTGTTCCAATAATTTGACTACCTGTTGTAAAAAAAAATTGTAAATATTTCAAGACTTGTAAAAACCATCAATTCAAACTTCGATCAGACTTGTTTGCCAGGTCTGATTCAGGTTTGAACCCCATGATAATCCCAAATCCCAATTCAAGACTCGATATTACCCAATATATTTTTTTCTATTTTATCATTGAGATGTCTTTTTAAAAATTTCCATTAAAATACTTCGAAGATGACAGATGAAATGAAAATGAGTTTTTTAGATACCTAATGAGAACAAGACGAAAATATAGGTCAAAAAAAAAATATATACATATAAAAAGATGGCAATCGCGTGCGGTTTTAAATTTTTTTTAAGTTTTTTTTCCTACTTTTTTCATTGTGGGTTCTTGTGCTTTGCTAACAAGAAGTTTTCACGCTCGTTTCATGACAACAAGCACTTCCCGGCATGCGGTCCATGGCCCTCTTCAAACACAACAAAGATGAAATACCTACATATATACATAGAGAGACAAGCAAACCACAGGTATATGTGCATTCTTTCATGTAACGGTCATGGTTCAGTGCTTGTAAAAAAAATGTGCCCTCCATTCATTCAGCTTATACTTGAGATTTATACAATGTTATAACAAAAATATATAACAAATAAAAATTCACAATCATTTGTAATATTTACCTAACAATCCAAATTGACACGAAATAAAATTTATTTCATTCACAATAAAAAAACGGAAAATATATAAATTCAATTGATTGACAAATAAGATATATATTTTTAAATTGAAATATATTTTTAATTCATTCAATTTATTGCCTGTGACATAAATCCTTTTATTTTTAAATACTCAATTTATTTATTTTTAAATTAAACATTATATAAATTTATTTTTTTCAATTCTTTTGTCTAGGCTATTTTAATGAAACTGTAATAATTGTAATTGAAATTATATTGAGGCTTTAGTTATATATTTTAAGTTGAAATTTATCATGGGCATATTGACAATTTAATTGGGTCAGTGTTGATGATATGCAAATGTATTTAGTCATCGTATTATCTCAGCTTCAGTTAACGATATATTTACCGAATAAATTTAATTAGATATAATAATGAACTTATACATGACAATGCTGTGCACTGTATATATAAATGAGAGGAAAAAAAAGCTATTTTTTTGGGTAATTTTATCTGTACTTTTTCGTAGTCATTGATTGTTGATATGATATGAAATTGTTGTGCAAACAGTTTCATAAATTGATGCTAAATTATCATTTAAAAGACCTACTTGTTTGAGGTTCATAATGAATATAAAATTATGATGATTTAATAAATTATAATAATAAAATTAAATTAAAGGAAAAGACAACAATGTGTCTCGTTTAATTTTTACCGGAAGTTATATTTTATTATTACTGTTTATCATGCGTTCATTTTGTCATTCATCTTCGTCATATAATTTGGGATAAGTATAAGTTATGTTGAAAAAAAATTTATATAAATATATAGTAATAAATAATAAACTTGATACAAGTGTAGCTAAACTGAAGAGTATATAAGTTTAAATATAAAAATAATTGAATGAAGAAATTAAAAAAAAAAAAAAAGCAACAAGAAGAAAAAAAAAATGCTTTTTTATTTATTTTTTTTTTTTTGCTCAATGAATTAAGAATAGAGAGCCCGGAGACTGGTGATGAAAATAAAGGAAGCCATGAGGTCCAACGAAGTAAAGTTAGTTTAAAGCCATACATGTAGACCGGAAGAACAGAGAAAGCTTCAAAGTATGTAGAGTGAATCAAGAGGAAGAAAAAGAGATGAGAGAATATAAAAATAAAATGTCTAGTATAAAAAAAAAAAAAAAAAAATTAAAAGGTCGGAAGGGAAATAGAACGGGTGGACAGGTCGTACTTTATCTCGCTTGCTACACTTGTGTGCGTTTTTGCAATTAGCCTAAGGCAGTTGGTGATGCTGCTGCTGCAGTCAGATGCAATGGCTCTTCTTCTTTTGCCGAGTATAAAATTTGCCATGCAACTTGTTAATGATCAAAAAGTTTTCTTCTAATTGTGATTTAGTGTTATTAATAAAAAAATAACACAAGATATATAACTATAAAAACTAATATTTATTAAAACTGTTTTAACCTGCAAATATACAATTTTTTTTTTTTTTTTCGTTCAAGAAATAAATTTCTTCATTAAATATTAATTTTTTAAATTAAATTAACATAAAAGGAATAATATTTAAAATATAATTTTATTATTTTAAATTCATTTATTTAAAATAATAAAAATGTCATTTTTTTTTCATATATTGTTATTTATTACTTTAAGATATTATTACGCAGATTGACATACGCCAAGGCGTGGCAAAGAATTTAAATTACATAAACAATTTACATAGACATTAAAAAAATTTAAAGAAGCCAATATATGAATTCATGAGATTCACAAAGTGCTCAATTATAATTTCAATAAAGATCGGACACATTGATAATCTACAGCTCTCATCGTATATGAATAACATATTTAAAAAAAAAAATAATAAAAATTATATACCTTCATAATATTTTCATATACAATAAATTATGAAAATAAAAAAAATAATAATAAGTAGCATCGTTTTTTTAAATCAAATTTTGACAAAATAAAATAATAAAAAAAAAAAGAAAAAATAAATAATAAGTTTATCGCAGTTATTTAGGATCGTTAGCGACAATAAATCAGTAACTTAAGTTGGTTATTGTAATAAATCAGTGGACGCACCCCAGAGAGAGAAAGAGAGAAAGTGCCTAGAGGGTTGTCGCAATACAAAATACATATATACATTAACCAAGTATGATATGTATATAGTACATAACAGTCTGCATGTTGGGTGACGACGAGAACGACGAGGACGACGACCGCCTCAGTACGTAAGCTGAGGTTACAAAGCAGGCAATACGAGAAGTCTTTATGGACTACTGCATATATGGTCGTTAGTTAGCTCGTATTCACTATTCCATTGTTGTCTCATTCGTCTTGGATATATATAATTTTTTTTTTCATTTCTTCTTTCATTACGATATTCAAAAAAAAAATAAAAAAAAACTGAATATAAGAATGTATTATTATTTCAATTTTTTTTTTCTTTCTTTTTCTCTCCTTGTACTATTATTTTTTATTTTTTTTATGAATGCGTGTGTGGTATCGTGTCTCAAATGATAATAAAAGAACACTCACAAAATATGATGTGTCATGATAATCATGATGTGTATCAGATCGCATACAATGCCTGCAACTGGAATGCATTTATGTTATTGACCGATAGATGTGCTTCTATTTATCTTTTACTATGTCATTTTTATTATTTTTCTTATTACAACAGACAAAAAAGGTTTAACGTATTATCATATATAAGGTGTACACAAAACCAATGAAATAAATTTAAAGGGAAAAGGGAATAAAAAATTTAAATGTCATGTAAATTTTTAAAATTCTTTTTTTTTCTTTTTCATTATTATTTTTTTTCCCGAATATAGATACGTTTTTTTTTTTCGTCGCTATATATTTACATGCATGACATAGTTGAATAGTATATTTGTCTAATAAATTTTTCATTTTTGTTGAGTACATTTAATAATTCAACGGCATCTTGTATTTTGTTGAAGGGTGCAAGAAAAAGATGGAAAATGGTTAAAAAGTTATTTACAATATCAACTTGACGAAAAAAAAATAAATATACTTGTGTTATTTTTGTCATACCCTTAAAATTTATTAAAAAAATAATAATAATGTATAAATTTTATCACGTTTAGCCAATTTTTTAAATATATATTAGTTGATTTTTACAAATCTGAATTTAGGAGGGATATAATTCAACTTTATTGAGAGAAAAGTAACGTTTTTTAAAATTCTGAGATCTTGAACATATTTTTTTTTTTTTTTTTTCTTTCCCCAGTACAATCTTGTTACGTATTCGAGAGTTTTCATCGTTTTTCTTATACATTTGCCGTTTGCACGAGCTTTTCCCCGAAAGAAAAAAAATATAATAAAATAAAAAAAAAAACTTTTCCATATAGCTTTTCAATGGCCGGAAACCCAGACGTGGCGTGATCGAGAAATTCAAAGCAAAACTTTTTTATTACCATAAAGAGAGAAAAAATGAAAAAATAACTTATAAAACTAAAAAATGAATAGTAATAATAATGATGATGATGATAAAAAAAATAGTATGAAAATTATTAGGCATCTCTCAGCCAGTTGTATGTGTTGTGAATGGCTTCTTTGATTCTTAACGAGTGCCACCCTCTTACCAAATGATACCACGTGCAAAGCCTTAACTTATATATATACAAGTGGCTAAGAAAAAACAAGTATATATGATATTATAAAAAGAGAAAAAAATTGTCGGCTGAATGGCCCCAGCAGTGGCAATTAATTCAGGAAACACCGTCGGGAGTTTCTCGACTGAAAAAGAATATTTATCGTTGGTCGAAAGATGCACGCAATCTTTCTCTTTTTATAATTTCTTGTATGAAAAATAAAAAACAACAAATATATAACTCATTTATTTTAATTTCTATAGTGACATTTTTTTTTTTTTTTTCATAATTGAATATTATACATTATATTTATTTATGAAAACATTGAGTAAATAATTATTAAATATTTATACGTTATCTCATGTAATTATCAGCTTATTATTTTATTTATTTTTATTCATATATTTTTGAATTTAATAATATTCCTTTGAAAAATATATATGTATATAAAAAAAAAAAAATAATTTATAACGTGAGAATATATTGTTGAGGGTTTAGATAATTTACGAGCTGTTTGGTTATGATCAATGGACATAATGACATTCAGATGACCAGCTGACATTGTACAAACTAAATTCCGGATCTCTAAGTCATTCGTCAAGCCCATTCATCTTGTCTCACTTTTTATATATATATTTTTTTTTCTATCTCGTTTAATATTTAAGCCAGAACACGCAATCAATGCCTACTTAAAATTCTACTGTCCCTCAAAACTTGTCGTTTACAAGTCACATTTTAGACGCCTTTTATACATTATTATATCACAATAAAGATTGAGATGATATATATATATTTTTTTTCTTTCTATTTTAAATTAAATTTCAATTGAATTTAATTTAATTTAGTTGAATTTTTTAAACCAATTTTTTGAGATGAATATTTTTAATTCAATTTGGTGCGCTGCATATTTTTAAATCAATAATTTTGATTTGGCTCGTGATTAATTGTCGAAATTATTTAAGGGACAATTTTTTGAATAAGATTTGCCTGCGGCAATTTAATCGTCTGAATAATTCATCGCTCGATTGAGTTTTTTTTATTTTTTTTTTATTTTTATACATTCACTTTTGTTCAAGTAATACTTTTTTTCCAATAAATTTTTTTCAATTTGAATTTATATATTTGTTGATAAAAGTACAATGGAATTTTCAAAAGGTGACCTATCTTTTGTTGAAAAAAATTCTAGTGTTTGATGTAGTTTTCGTTGAAGTAAAATAGCAGAAAATTAACTGTTTGTCGAGATATTTTTATGGTCGATACTTTAAAGTATTTATCGACTTTATCAATATTTACCTCAATATTATTTTTTTTTTTGTCATATAGTAATTCTTCTTTTATTTTTTTAATTTTTTTTAAAACTTGTATATTCTGTTAAGCTGTTTGATAGAATATTTTTTATAATAAAATTTATACAAACAATTAATCTAAAAAATATAATCCATGAAAAATAATTGTTGACATTTAAATATTTTATAATGAAAAAAAAAAAAAACCGGTAATCCGGATTAAGTAAGTCTAATCAAGTCTTTCATTTAAATATTCACTTGCTCGTCTTTTAATTTACTTTAACAAATTTATCGTTTTTATCTATTTTTTCTTAAAACACAATAAAACTTTTCTGAATTTAATTTAAATCAATTGATAGATTTTAATTAAACTTTCAATATTGATTATATAAATTAGTAAGTTGATTTTTTTTTTCTTTTGTTATTTCATTATATTTTGAGATAATTTTATATCAATGACACTGCTAGTTTGTCAGAAAATAAAGCAAAAAAAAAAAAAAAACCTGAATAATTGCTAATATTAATTTTTTAATAATATATATATTGAGGAAATATAATGTTCAGTCAATCAGACGTGATATAATTGAATTGCCATAGTATAGAAGTCAGTTTGAGTATTGAATGTTATCGACATTTCAAGCTGTTTGCACTTCAATATTAAGTGTATATCAAGATGTACCTTTGAGTGTAACTGATGTCCATCTGACACAATAGATATTTGTGTTTGTGCATCTAGACCATTTGATGCAACAGTATATATCGATATGATCATGTGTGTATATTATTAAATTTTATATTTCTTTTTTTGCCAAACATTTATATTGAGAAAGTGATATATATATATATATTTCATGAAGGATCACATCCCAACAATTTGGAGGATCTCATCGTGAAAGTTGTAATTACTTTGTAAGATAGTAGACGCTTTATCTTGCTTTTATTTTTATCGATAAGTAATGGGAATATCGACAGATGTAATGCCGTCTTTCAGACTATCCTTCTTAATTTTTTATTTTTTCTATTTTTTATTCCTTTAGTTTTTTAATCATCTCACACTCTTATCCGATTCGTGCTCTCTAAGTGATTATCGAATGTCTCAGGAAACAATTTTTTTACCTGTTTATATGTTTTTTTATTTTATTTATTTTTCTCAGATATTTTATTTTGAAGGATACAGTTATATTGTTTTTTTATTATTTTTTTCAATAAGTATTGTGAGATGCTTCATGGCTAAATGAATCAGGATTAATTTTATTATGAATAGAGTAATTTTTTTTTAGATTTAAATCAATATTTTTATAATTCTAGCCTTGGCAATATATAGGAGTGTCTGTCAAAATTGATTGAAATGAATTTGATCGATTGAAAAAGAAAAAAAAAAATTAAATATAAATATATATTTATTTCAATGTGATCAAATTCCAAGCTTGCTTTTATTTATTATTTTTTCCGTTAGAGAATTTTTTTTTATGAAAAAAAAAAAAGAACTGAGTGAGCATGAGTTGGAATGACATAACTCTCGACCTGTCGTAGGATGAATTTTGAATACCGCCCGATATAAAATCGCTCTGTTTTTTTTTTTTCATAAAATAACAAATACAATATATTTTTTTTATTCACAGATGAATAATAGTAAAATAAATATTTCATATGAATAATTAAATTCAAATAAAAGTATGAATTTTAACAAAAAAATAATGATGGTCAAGATTTAATTAAAAATAAAAACAAAATATATTTGCTAAAAGGGAGAAATAAATTTTTGCACTCGAATAAAAATTAACAAAATTTATTTTTAACAATATAGAAAATTCCAGAAAAAAGGGAGAATTTAAAAAAAAATATATAAATGAAATAAGAAAAAAAAAAAACGTCTCACCCAGGAGAGAACAAAGCTTCCTGTCTCCATACAAACTATATCGTATATTCTCAAGAGACTGTAATCCACGAGATCGGCATCGTTACACCCCTCGTTATTCTAATATCGGTAATGTGATTGGCACTTTTATTTATCGAGGGAAAAATATTTCTAGCTGTTTCAGTAACGCGTTGTCTTCAAAAGTTACATAGAAAAAAAAATAAAATAGACTAAAAAACAATAAATAAGTCTATAAACAAATAAAATATCAAAATTTAAATTCAATTTAAAAAATAAATTATATATATTTCAATAGCTTTTTAAAAAATAACACAGACACATCGATTGAAGAATCAAGTTCAATTGAGATCACTAATGATGTCGACAGACATCAATAGAGTGAAAATTATCAGAGGCAAAGTTTAACAATGATTGTAATTCAACAAGAGGTCTGATTTTTAAATTGTTCAGTCAATGTGGGTCTAAAATTACTACAAATATACTCTTCATTATTTGTTACCCAATTTCTCACACTTATATATTATATATATATACAATATCATTAAAATTATATTATTATAAACATTAACAATGAAAAAAAAGAAAAATCCCTTTTAAATTTATTCTTCATCAAAAAAATACTAAACTATTTGAATTATCAACATTTTCATCAATGATATAATATAGAATAAATAAACAGGATAAAATTTTTAATGGATTTACTTGTAATATTGCTTATTGTTATTATTTTTTGAGCAAGTAATTAATATTTTATATGAATGCAAGCGTTGATGAACGTTCAATAAGCTTTATTCATGCTATTCACTAAACTCTTGGGATGTAGCTATCTACTTAACGCTAAATCATCATTATCATCATCATTATTTTTAATATTAAATATCTGTTTTTATTTAATATTCTCTCGGTTAGTAATAATAATTATTATAACGATAATAATATTAGCTTATATACATTAAAAGTAGCTTTGGTTTAAAAAAAATATAGCTTGCATATTTAAATTAAATTATAAATAATATATATTATATATTAGCAAAATGATTTAATCTGTTTTGAGAAATTAAAGAAATTTAATTTTGTAAAGTAATCAATGTAATGATCGATCGGTCACTTTCATCGAGTAGTTTCAGCATCACCAATTCGTGTATCAAGCCAGAACGTTGACCTTAATTTTCTAAAAGGCTGAAAGCCAAATCTAATCAATCACAGCAACGTAATATTTTATCATGGTAAAATTAAATTTGAAAAAAAAAAAAAATGGATAAACAAACAATATTGACATTTAATTTTCATAAATATTTTTAAATAATATACCAAGGAAAAATAGAGGAAAATTATTATGATTAAAATAACATAATGCTATAATATATATAAGGAAAAAAAAAAAAGAAAAATATCAAAGTTTAATATGAGCAAGCTCTTCTTTATATATGTGGTGTATTATATGACATAAGCCACGTGCATTATGGGTATATATATAATTTCATACTGTGCACGTGCGGAACATTGAGTCAGTAAGAAAAAACAAAAAAAAAAAAAAGTTTGCACACGTAATATTGCGTAATATACACGCACAATTCAACTACGAATTTTTATTTTTTTTTATAATTATATATTGTATACACCTTTTGTGTTTATATTTTCACATTTATTCACATTTAATAATATACATTCCGTGAATTTGAAATAGCTTGAAATTAACTTCTGCTTTTAAACTACTCATATCATGTATATCCCAATTGAAGCGATATCAGTAGATAATAAAATAGTACAATAAATTCATGCGTTTTGTTTGATTTACAATACATTTTTTTAAAATATCTCTGGCATATTTATTTTATATATACAGACAAAAAAAATTTCATGAATGCGGGTAATACACTGTATTTGTTGAATAATTCTACTGAATTTTTTTTTCCATTTTTTTTTTATAAATATAAAACATAATGAATTAAATTCGCATTTGATAAATTCGAGCAATGAAATATATATATTTTTCAGGATTCTAGGTCAAATGAAAAAATCATATATAATAGGAGAAAAAAAGAAACAAAAAAAAAGTAAAAATCATAAGCTTGGATGATGTGTATTTTGTGTAGAGTAATTAGTGGATTAATGAGGTAAAGCGATTGAGAAGCATTTTTATAAAGCATATATAGTGAGGGTTTTAGTCAAAAGGTGCTTAATGATGATGATAATGAAAAAGAAAAAAAAAGACGAAGGGTAAATTGATGGGGTGGTGAGGGGGTTGACTGAGGACAATCGATCATATTTTTATTGATATTTTGTTAAAGAAAAAAAGAGCATTTTATATATTATTTTCGTTGAAGCAATATATTCGTTGTTGTTGTTGTTGTTTTTGATGGCTGGTTGGTGATAATGCTAGACGTGGTAGTGGTGGTTGTGGTGGTAAGTGGTGGGTTAGTGGCTTGATTCTCTGTACCATATATTCACGTGATGTATTTGTTACGTCACAGAGAGCTGACTGAGCAATATACACTCTCAACAACATGGTCGAGCAACAAAATGATCTCAAAGTAAAAAAAGTCAATATGTATTTTGTTTTATGGAAAAGTATTTCAACCCTATTTTTTCTATTTTATATTTATTTAATTTTTTTTTTCTTTTGTTTTTTACTTTTAAGAAAATTCTTTATTTATCCACAAGATTTTTCTTTCTTCCGTTTAAAAACAAAGACCCGCAAGTTACATTTACTGCTGTCGTCATTTTTATTACAAAAACTACTTTTACGAATCTGTTTTTCTCTCTATAGATTTATATATATATATATTTTTCTTTTCTTTTCTTCATCTACCAATTTTCTTTTTCAGCACCTTTTTTTTTAGTTTATAAAAAAATAAAAATATATCGAGGGAAAAATAGGGAATATAAAAAATCATATAAAATAGAAAAATGTAAAACAAAAAAAAATCTAATAGTAATAATAGTAATAATAATATTGCTATATTACTTATTCTAGTCAGGTTATTATAATAAAAATTGTGATTTTATTCACAACTGAAATATTATTCTCATTGTTGGTGTTTTATATTTTTTTTTTTGGTAAAATTATATGATGATATTATCAATTTTATTAGTGTTAATATGACATTTAATGTACGAAAAAAAAAATATATTATATCAATTTATGATTATAGATTCAACAATAGAAATTTAGTTGAAAAAAAAAATATCATTTTGATCTTTTATGTATTATTTTTTTACACATAAACATGACAACCACGAAAAATATATATTTTCTGGATATATTCTTCTATCTCAAGTTGGACCCTACTTAAGTCTCATCATTTATCCTAGGTCTTATCTATTTATAAAAGTAACTTGTGCTATATGAGAGCTTTTTAAACCAACACACATTTATGTTTCTCATAATTTTCATCTTATATAAAATGAAATATAAATTGTGTTTCTTGCAATTTTAAATTATAAATATAATAATATTTTTTTTTTTAAATATTGTCAAGTCAATATTAAATGTTGTATGATTAATTGAAATTAATAATGATAAATAATATTGAAAATGTCAAAGAGATAAAAAAAAATTATTTGCAAATGATTGTTAAAAGTACAAGAAAAGCCACATTATAAAAATGGTATTTTGCATCGCGTGTTTTGTGACAAGTAGCACAAGTCATTTGTCATAAAAATAAATGAAGCAACACTTTATTTTAATTTTGTATATTTCCAGTATATATTCATATATTTATTTATATATATATATTTTTTTTTTTGCTGTTACATTTTCACCTATACAATCATACAGTCATAGCTCGTTCTCTTTCTCATTTGATATTGTCAATGTCACCCAACCCTCTGTATCACCATCCGCCCCATTACTCATCGTACAAATTATGACTCTAATTTGCCTCTAGTCGCCTTCTCCCCTTTCTCTTCTTCTCTCTTATATATTCCAACTGAGTATTAAAACAAGTAAAAAATTCTAATGAAAAAAACAAAAAAGTACATTTTAAAAATAGAAAAAATATACTTGGCAAATTTAATGGAAAAATAATATCAACAATGTGCAAATTATTTTTTAAAAATAAAATTTTTTGAAAATAATTTAAAAAGTAAATTTTAATGAAATTTAAATAATAAAAATAAAAACAATTTTTCAAATTAAAAAAAATTAAAATATATATACAATTAGATAGAATAAAATTTACATAATATAGTTTATCTTTTTTTTTTTTTTTTAACAAACTTAATATAAATTGAATGAAAAAAAAATTTAATAAATAAATGAAAAAATATTAAAATACAAAATCGAAATATGGATTATTGGGTGATGCTGATGCTGATGTTGGTATACAAAGTTGTATATATTTTCGAGTTGAAAAATCTCTTGGGGTATTTTTTTTTTATTCCTCTGGGATATAATGAAAGTAAGAGAAAGAAAGAGAGGCTGTGAAAATAAATAAATAAAAAAATATAAAATGAAAATAAATAAAAAAATAAAATATAGTGAGTACAGAGGGTTGAGAGAAAATGAGAGAACAGGGTGGTAGGATTGGCGTGAAGTCGCTCGAGAAAATCATGGCAAAGTAGCGCTTGTCGAGTTGTCTTGTTCTTAGACTTTTTTTTTTTCTACTTCTATTCGTCCATCAAGTTGCTTCAACTCTATACTCTCAGCTACATCTTGTCTAGCCTAGTCAAGTCCACCTCATTCCATTTATCCAGCTAACTTTTATCTTTCTCTACATCTACATTTATGTATTTTTTTTTTTTTTTCTTATCATTTCTTTATCTTATTTCTCTTCTTACTTTTCTTTCGTCTCTGCATGTACAACATTGCCGCCAAGATACGACTGGCAAGCCTTTTCCTTTTTTTAAATTTTATTTTCATCTTGTGTTCTCATCCCCTTATGTGTCACCGAACTCTTTACTCTACTACACCCTTCGTCTGATATTTTCTTGTCGTTCCATCCTGTGCAACCCACTCTCTTTTTGGTTCCTCTACTTGTCTCTCGACCAACCTCCCTCCTCTTCCATACTATATATATATACACAACCAACTACTACCCACTGACGGGCCTGATATTGATCCACCGACGCAACATTGCCGCTTGGTTATTACTCTTGTTGAAGCTTTTCATCATCCATACATACATTTATTATCTATAACGCACAGCAATAATGTAGCTGATGATAATATCAATATTATAAATGAAAATATTTATTAAAAAAATTGTGAAATTTTCTTGACAATCTTTTTTTTCTTTTGAAAAATAAATATAATATATATAAGGTCAAATGATAAAAGTATGCTTGTTTGCTATTGTTCATATATATTATAATTTATGACTACAAAATATTGTATTTTTTTTTGCTAGTGACTTATTAAACTCCTTTTTTTTTTGCACTATCTCACTGGTTTTTATTTCGACTTTACCGAGAGCTTATTTTTTTTTTTTCCTACCGTTTGTCAGAAGGTTTTGCTACTCTATTTCATTCAAAAAATGTTCCATTTTTATCTTTCTTTTTTTTAAAAAATTTTTTCATTTTTTTTTTTTTTTTTTCCTCGTCATTAACGAAGAAAACGGCGCTGACACATTCATTTATTCACATTAGGTATAGCATATAGAAATAAAATGCCAGGAAATGCCGGAGAAAAAATAAAAAAAAGAAAAGAAATAAAAAAAATAAATAAAAAAATTGAAGGAAAATATAAGGGAGGAAGAACGCTACTACGTGAAATACATTAAATAGAATTGCATGTTGCATGCCACTGTATACGATGGTATTTATGCATCAACCAACATTTGCAATACGAATACGATGAATTACTTATGCTCACCACCTATGTCTTTTCCTTCATCGCTGCTTTCCCCTCTTTTCTCTATTTTTTTTTTTATTTTAATAATACACACATGTATACACCACCATCACATTGCCAACGCACTATATATACTACTATGACATTATTATATTTATAAACTCGACGAGTGTGTCCAAGAAATATTTTAACATCACAACTAGTTATGCATATATTATTGCATTATAGCTTTCATCATACATGTATAGACAAAAGGTGAATATTCTCGGGGTGTTTTGTTGTACCACAAGTGCAACATAAAAGCGACATGAATTGTCAAGTTGGCTATTCAAACATGTCTTCTATCTGATAAACTATCTGTCACTTCAAAGTCAAATATGTGTGCATGAACGTTTGAAGGCTATTACTTATCACCGTCATCACTTATACTATATCATATTTTATTTTTTTTATTTTTTATATTGATTATATGACCAAAGTGCATTGACCATCGTATATAGATATATGATATTTTTTTTCATCCCTCTTTGCTTTTCTCAATGCATCATTGTTATACGTTTGATACTTTGATGGTATTTTTTTTATTTTTTATAAATTTCTTTTTTGTATAATTAATTGAGAATGATCAACTCAAGCAATTGGTAAAAGTCTTAATTATTATTTTTGTTGTCAAAGTAATCAAATAGTTAAAGCTGCTGAGTAATCGAAAAACAAAAAAGCACAAAACTTGCAATGAAGATTATGGAAGATTCAAAACTTTAATCAATTTTTATATACATATATATATATATATATATATTTGTATTATTATTATTATAAAAGAGATTGCTACTAAATTACAAAGTCTATTGCAGACAACGCATGTTAAATGGTACTGTTGGATTTTGAGCAAACTCATTTAGTTTAGAAATTAAGTCCAATCAGAAATTTTTAAATTCACATTGTCGACAGATGGAACATTTTAAAAAGCAATGGGTGGCAGCTCTTGATTATCATTTATCTTCTTCTTTTTAATATAAAAAATTCAAACTTTGATTTATATTTTTTTCTCTTTAGTAAAGTTTTTAAATATATATCTATGAACAGTACTGTTATTTAATAATTTTATATATATTTGAATTTTTTTTTTTTTGAAACTCATCAGCAGTTAAACAAAAGTTGATCTAAAGTTGAAAATGACATGCCAAAATTTTTTTTTAAATAAACAAATAACAGATTTAATGACTTGTAGAGACGACGTGTGCTCAAGCGACGAGTCATTTATTATGATTTATTGAGGCTATTTGAGTGGAGTAAATTCATATGGAATATGACAAAAAAAAAAATATACAAATAAATAATAATTATAATAATAATAAGATTTAGAAAAATAATTTGAAACAAGACATGTGGTGACTTGTGCTACTTGAGTGGTCCTCGAATTTCTTGTATTTTTTTTTACTCTCAATCTGAAAACGAAGCTACTATATACGTCCGTTTCATTTTTAATTTCATTTATCTTACAACTCACCCTTTCTCTCTCTCTCTTTTTCTTCATAATACATTTTTGAAAAATTCTCTCTCTACCACTTTGGTCGCATCCATACAAACAACATACAAAGCCGACGCGTTTAAAATTTTTTTCTTTTTTGCCAGAATAAAATTCACGACGCGTCGACACTCATCTCTCTTTTTTTTTTTTATTTTTTTATTTTGCAGCGAAAAAAAATACTATTCGTATGTCATCACACCTACACGTAAATTTTCTGGCCATTCGTTTCTTCAATTTTCCACTGTTGGAAATCACATAAATTTTCAGTGTCATTCAACAATTTTTTTATTTATTTATTTTTTTTTTCAAATCACTGATTGAATTTTTTTTCACAATACATAAATATAAATGAAAATTTTTATATTTTTTTTGGTATTTATTTATCATTAATCATTGTATTATTTATTTATTTTTTTTATTATAAAATTTTTGTATAATAGCGTTGTGCTTGTGCTGAAATTTCATATTTGAATTTGAAATATTTAGAATGATAAACGAGTATGTGTGTGTGTGAAGATGAGTATAGCCACTCAAATTTTCCATTCCCTCCTTTTTCAAGATCTCTTGACATAATATATATGCGCATCATCATATTTATCCCAAATGGCAATAAAATTTAACTAATTTATATTTTGCTATTATTATTATGATATTGTTCACTGTTGAGAATTTACCAGGGGGTTGTTATAAAAGCTCGTTCAATGTGATTTTTCTAACGTAGTTTAAAAAACCACCTACCATACGATATTATAATTATATATAGAAGAAAAAAAAAAAAAAAAACTTTTATACCTCTTGTTTATTAAATACAAATTTTTTCATTTTATTTTCTTGAACAATTTTTTTTTTTACCCTCCGTATATACCACCCTTCAGTGTAACGGGTATATGTTTGTGAAGTTGTTGAGTGCGCGAGGCATCAAAACATGAGCAGTTCAAAGAGCGAGGGAAACAACAAAAAAAAAAATGAGTAAAAAAAAAATCGTAAATATAGAAAGAATAAAAAAATGAAAAATAAATATGAAGGAAAAATTCCTATATAAAGAGCGATGAAAAATTTTCCTCACAGAAAATTTAGAATTATCTTTAGTTTTTTTTAACATAGAGAATTGAAAATGTTTATGAAAAAAAAAGGAAAAAAAATATATTACAAGTTTATTTTCCTTAATTTTTTTTTTCAACTCAACGTTTAAAATAAAAGTTATACTTTCCATTTTACAATGAAACTTTATTTCTTATAGAGTTATTTCTAAAATTGAGTAGAGAATTGACTATATATATATTGTTTTCAAAAGAATCTTTAATCAGTTTTTATTTATTCATTATAAAAGAGACGTAGTTCGAAAAACTTGTCATGTTATTTAACCTCACAATGTTTTTAAAATAATTCAACATAAAAAAAAAAATTATATGTATACATTAGTGTAGAGTCTTATTAAACTATAGCTCGTTGAGTTGACTGACTGTCAGTGCATGAACATCTTCAGAAGTCGTCGTAATGATGAAAAGAAAAAAGAGAAAAATAATTATTAACTGAATGTGGAAAAGCTTGGAGCTGTTTTATTTTTATTTTATTTTTTTCACGAGAGGCTAGGGTTGCGTGTAGAGTAGATACCCTGAGGGTAACTTCCTCATCGTATACCCTAAGAAAATGAAGAATAAGAAAAAAAAAAAAATAAAAGACACAGTCGAGAAGGAAGAACAAAGCAGTCCAGGAAAAGTGAAAAATAAAAAAAATACCAAAAACATTAAAAAGTGAGCACACGAAAGAAAAAGGGGAAAAATAAATGACGAAAAAAGAAAAGAAAAAAGGGATTAAAAAAAAAAAAAATGTCCAGCTGAAGCGTGGATGGTAGAAGTGTGATATCAAACCAACATCAACGTTATCTAAAAGTCTGGTAGTGCTGGTAAATATATATGTATAAAATAAACGCGTATATAGCGCTCAGTTTACACAAAAGTAGAGAAGGAACACAAACGGTATAGAGAGAACACGGCTGACGGTTAATGTTTTATATATATATAGCTTGGACAAGAGGACAACTACGACATACAAGGATAAAATATATACGAAGTAGAGACGGAAGCTAAAAAGCCTCGGATTTGGTAGATGGGTTATACAACTAGCGGATGGAAAAGACATCGGGTTGAGTCAGGTAACGGGATGTGTAGTAGTGGTGGTGGCGGTAGTTGTGAAAATGGAAAATGGTTTGAGGGTGGGTTTTCTCTCTCGATACCTTGGTTTATATATATATAAAATAAAGTGGTATGAGAAGGCTATGTGGTACAAGGCGGTAAAGTGGAAGAGACGAGAGAGGGACATGAACCAGAAAACGATTTTACAATTCGAACCAATGTCCCTAGAGGTCAAACCTCAGTGTGACTGCCTATCACTTGTACAAGGACTGCTTTTGACTCGTCTACGAGACGTGATCATGGATTAAACTCGTTGAAATTTACGTTTCTGTCTGTCGAAAATTTCACTGATTTTTATCTATTTTATTTTTTTCTATTTTTCTATTTTGACATGTTTTTTTTTCTTTTTTTTTGTCCTAAAAAATGTATCAATATTATTTTGTTGAAATTGATTTAAAATAATATATTTGTTATTAATATCATGTTACTGATTTATTATTATTTTTTTAACAAAAATATATTTATTTCAAATGAAAAATAAAATATTGAATGAAATATGGAAGTAAAAAAATTAAAAAAAAAAAGATATTTTGAAAACTGCAGTTGGAGATATACAATGTGTACAACTGAGAAGTTGCAATTGTGGAACCGGAAGCATAGCTTGGAACGAGTAGAATGAGGTTTATAAACTCATATATATATATATATGATGATGATGATAACAGAAATTCATAGAATAGGAATGAGAAAAGCCAAATAAAACAAAGTTTGTGAAATTGTAAATATATGTGTACAATACAAAATACAATGTTACTAAAAACACAACCGGGTTTATTGCTGGACATGGTTTTTCAAAAAAATTTTACTTGTATCTGCATTTGATATATACTGCTTGACGAAATAGTATATATACAAACATCAAATTTTATATTGAATCAAAAATTTTCTCGTTTATTTATTTTGCTATTTTTAGTGCATTTGATTTACTTGAATTCCAAGCTTATGTGTAAATAACATCAAAAGTATACAAATGCATTTTTAATACACTTAAACTGTGCAATGAAAATACCAAATTTAATATGTATTATTATTTGCATTTTAAAAATACACGTAAAATAAAAGCAAACATTATTTACAATTTTCTCAGTATTTTAATTTTTCATTTATTATTTTATCTCTTTTTTTTTTTGTTTAATATTTATTAATTAACATTCAACAGTGTTGATGAAACAAACAAAAAAAAAAAGAACATCCTCTTTAAAATTATAAATTTTTTATTATACACAATGGAATATTAAAAAAAAAACAAAGTTTATTAATTAAAATATAGCCTGTAGATAAAAAAATCAAAAATGAAATAATGAATATTAATTTGAATAATATATAATTGTATATAGTCTGGATGAGCAAAGACAAGAATAAGATTAAATATAAATCGGCATAACACAAAGAGTATCCCAATATTAGTGTTGTTCAATTTTAAAATTAAAATTCTCGCAATGTCGGCACGCTCAAGTATTTTTTTTTTTTATTGCTGACGATATACGTACACGTCTGATTAGGGGTTACCATTTTTTAAACGAGGTCAATTAGTACCAACCTTTCGCTGAATCGTCTACTCAACAATTTCCGAGAGTTCACGCTCCTATCTTCACTGCTCTTTTTTATTTTCAATTTTTTTTTTTTTTTTTTTTTTATTTCTTCTCCACTTTTACAATCATTAATTCTTCATTCTCTCAGCCTCTTTCTATTACATCAAACTATCCAAAAGACTTATAAACTATTTTATCTTTTTTTTTTTTTTCTTATTTTCTTTTCTATTCATTTATCGAATGATTTATCAAAGTCACTCGTATAAATTGGCTTGTTTTCACATTTAGATATTTGCCAAATTACATTTATATATTTTTTGAAAAAATCAATTGATAGTTTTTGAATTACAATGATAAATAATTATATAATAAATATCAAGAGAAAATAGTTATATACTTTGGCATATAACAGAGAAGAAAAAGATAAAGATCCAATATTTGTGTATGTGTTTTTCTCTGTGTTCACCCTTCTCATTTTAAATCATGATTCTATGAATATTCATAAGATATACATAATATACTATCTCGTCATATGCATTTGTGTGTGTGTGTGTGTTGAAAATTAACCAGATGCCCGATCGTTTACCAAGGGTAAACGTCATTAAATTCTTCGAAATTCTTCCCTCTAAATATATTCCCACCCACGAAGTATTATAAAGATAAAATAAATATTTTTTTTTTCCATCTCATTGATGTGATAAAATGTACATACATATATCCAAAAAAATGCAAAAAAAAAAAAATATATTTTTTATTTTATCATCATCAAAAAAACTGACAAGGGGAATATAAATAACAAATTATATTTTTACTCGGTGAATATATTAAATATATTATTGTTTATATTTTTTGATTTTAAATCTTACCGTCCATGTCCATGTCTTCGTGGAAGTGGTGGTGGTACAGGACTATGAAAATTATCCATCATTGAATATGCGTCACGATCAATTGTTTTTCTATCAAAACTTTCAAGTTGATCTAGCCTTAAAAGTTCAGCTTCACGTGGTGAATGTAATTCACAATGTGTTACATGTAATAATGGTCTCAAAGATGATACATCATTACCACGCTGTTGTTGTTGTTGTTGTTGCTGTTGTTGTTGCTGGGCCTGTGTTTGTGTAATAAGGCCACGCGGGACTGGCCCGACGACCACCTGATGGTCCTCACCATCCGCTGATCGTTGTTCGTCACCCCAGACTTCAAATTCACCCGCCGCCGAGTAATCACCAAAACCACCGTTACCCTTCACCGTGTCAATTTTGATAATACTTTTTCTATAATTATTATGTCTTTTTTCAATTGAACTAAAACGCAATGGCACAATACTTTGGGGTGATGATAACACTATATCCTCGTTAATATTATCCTTATTATCAATGTTATTATTGCGTAAAGAAGTTTTACGACGTTGCCAAGAAGGCAACGCCAATGAAAATGGAAAAATGTTACTCCGTTTTAAGCTAAAAGGCGTCAGAGTTACTATGTAATATTCAATTTATTTATTTAATTTTATTATGTAGATTTTTTTTTTTTACTTTTTTACTTTTTATATCACTTTATATTCATAAAATTTTGATTTACACAATTCACTGTATATTGCACACAATTTCACAACGAATTTTCAAATAATATTAATATTATTTTTTCAAGTTTTCACGATTTATATTTACACAATCATTTGTTGATAAAGTCAAATCTATATATTTGACTTGGACGAAAGAAAAATAATATCTATTTCTTTAGAAATAGATTAGAGATAAATGGAAAAAAAATATTATAAAAAACTGATAATATGTATATTTTTAAGAGTTTTAAAATATTTAAAAAAAAATAAATAAGATGGCTAAGAAAATAGAATATAGTTTGTAGATTGTTTGGATAGACCGAGGGGTTTATAGAGAATGGAAAGTCGGAGAATTTCAAAGTTTCTTATCGATCTGTCAACACCAGTATGAAAGTTTGAATCGTTTCTCGGGCATCAGCGATATCTCCTGTAGGTTCACTCAACACTTTTCTTTTATTTTTTATTTTTTCAATTTTGATAATATACTTGTTTGCCACAAAAGCAGATTATTTATCAATTTTATATTTCAAGTAATCAGGCATTAATCAGTTGATTTTTAAAATATTTGAAATATGTATATCACTTTGTGAACAAAAAAAAAGATAAATCTTTATTAACTCAATAATTAGTCACTTTTAAACACATAATATTTGATGTAATTATTGTTGGATAGTTAAGGTGGATTGCAGTTATAGTGCGACAGAGGAAAACTCAATTTTCAGTGAGATATACCTTAGGGTATATATAAGGTAGAATAGCGACCTGGAAAGTGTCACCAACGATTAAATCGGAATTCACTGTGGTACACCGGGGTAAAATTTAATTGGGTCACGAGTATGCTCAGCAAACACGATTCAAAATCCAACACTATTTTAAAACTTTAACTCTTTTTTTATATATACACTATCCCTTTTATTATCATAAACGCACAAAATTTTTTCAAACTATTTTTTTACTACTTGTTTAAACTTTATATATCCAAGAATTTAAAAACACATTTTTTTTTACTCTTTTTTAATAATTCAAATTGCTCAAATATATATTCTAATAAAATATCACAATAATTTTTATTTTTTTTCTTTTTTAAATGAAAAACAATGTTTAATATTTGTTTTTTATTTTAATTACTCTTTAAAACTTTATATCCAAATATTAAATGAATTATTTAATTGTCAAAAAAATATATGAATTTGACAAGTCAAATTATTTGGTCAATAATTTTATTTAACAATACTAATAACAATAATTTATTGATTATTTAAATTTCGTTGTTTTTTTATTGTATTAAATTCACTAAAAAAATTTTTAATTTACTTTTTTTTTTAATTAAAAATAATAGACACTTGATGTATATTATTTTTTTTGTTGACAAGAAATTTTAAGTTGTATTATTGGGGTGCGCGCACGCTTGTGTAATGAAATGACATTCACCCCCGTTAAATGTATTTCAAAGACTGGAGGTTTAGGCGCCGCAATGCCCGGCACAAAGTGATACTGGAGCATATCCCTACCACAAACTTTATACTGCGTGCGCATCTCTTGATACTAGCATATACTATATTCGTTTTTTTCTTTCTATTTTATTTTTTTTATATTTTTTTACTACTGCTGATGTAGATCCTTCTTCTCTCGTTTCTATATTGTACTCTGTCTCACATTTACCATCCCTATTTCCTGCTCCTGTTATATCCCTTGTCGTTGGTTACCCGCTTTACTCTCTCTCGACTCCCTTATCCTTCGACACTATCAAACTTTCACACACGTTTTATCTAATATACATGCATGTATATCTATCACATTAACACATACAAAATTTTATATATACACTACAAACTAGACTCAATAATTATACTAGCAAATGTTGATGGTTTGTCTTTCTATATTTGTGTATGTATTTTTTTTTTTTAACGATTTACCTCATATTTATTTATATGCCTTAATAAACAATAAATTTTTGTTAAACTTGTTTTACCTATTACATACACAATGAGAATGACTATTAATAGTTACTTTTATTTTTTTTTTCATTTTTTTTCCATTTTTTTCTTTATAACCAATGTACACAAACCACATCGGGCATAGATAAATATATATTATCAATATAAACTTTGTGACACACTCAAACTTTTTCTAGTTTAAATAAAATGTTGAAAAAAACTTGAAGCATATACATATAAAATGATGAGAGTCATATGTCATTTATACAGTCGTAAATATTATATTTTAAATTATATACGTATGTATATTGAAATGTATATAATCTTTACATCAAATTATTCGTAATAATATTTAGAAATTTTAGATATATATATTATGTGTATATAAAATAAGTAAAAGTGTGAGGGGATAAATTGAGTTATTCTAAACTTTGTTCTATTGAGAGTTGTGTATATATATATTATTTGAAGTGTGTATAGACACTTGAATGATCGATCAAACGAGGGGTTGGTTCGACGATGAATCGACAAACTCATATACGCATAAACTTATCATGAGCATAATGTATAAATAAAATATTGCTCTCAGCGGATAGTAAAAAAGAAACAAAAGAGAGAAAAAAAAAAAAAATAATATCATCAAAAACCACTTGTAAATTACAAATTTTACTTTTGATATTATTTTTTTTCTTCAAGCGATTTATTATAACAAACACAAGTGTGTAGATTAAATTTATAATTTTTTATTTTATAAAAAATTACAGTGGTATTAAAATTCTCAAATTTTTCAATTTATTTTTTTTTTTCCAAACGAAAATTCATAGTTTATATATCGAACAATTTGATGGATAAATATAATTTGAAATTCAATTTTTTTTTAATCTGTCGACATTCGATTCAATGACGCTAAAAAAGAAAAAAAAAAAATCTTTGCTGTTTTACGAGATTTGAGACAAGAGCCAAGCAAACAAATAACGAGGGTAAAAAAAAATATATATATAGAAAAAGGTCATACAATTGAAGGAGGGTTAAAGTAGCAAGAGAAATACTTGCCAGCGTATCGCGAGAATTTTACGATCCCCAGAGAGAACCGGTAAAGCTATCGGGGTTAACTCGTGAAATACTGTACAATTTAAGAAAAAAAAAAAAAAATAAATATTTTATATTAAATATATTATTTAAATAAAAGTTGAGAAAAAAAAAAAAAATGTTATTTTTTAATATTATATTTATTTAGGATATAATTATACAATTGAATATAATGGTTAAAAAAAATATTCAAGAATGTTATGTGATCACATTAATGCAGCATCACGAATAGTCGAAAGAATTTTACTTTTCTCGGCAATATTAGTTTTGAGATGGTCTGTGTTTGTTCAACCACCGAGACAGGAACGTCTGGATGGGGGCAAACTATTCCAGGCGCGCGTCGTGCAAAAGGGAAACCTCAATAGAAATCCAACATACGAAAACGAAGAAGATGAAGAAGAAGAAGGGAATACCTATATGTATATCTATATATATTCACCTATGTAATCGTATGCACATCAAGGGCGGCAAAGTAAGCTGGCAAACGAAACGCCTTCGTATATATTCAACTCTCTCTCGTATACACATGGACTGTGTAAATGTAATATGTATATATCGCATATATATTGTACGTACAAGCCATATATTTTACTATCGCGTGGTATGCCTTTAATGTTTGACAGTGTGTGCATTCAACATGCTTTCTTGTTTGAAAATCATATACACATCGCATTCATTTTCCATTCATTTTTTAATATTTATTTTTCCTTACATAGTTACATGTATATATTATTTTTATTTTCATCAACTTGCACACAAATCAACGCCTTTTTTTTCTTTAAAATTATATAGCTTAAACTATAGGTAGTAATTTGAAATTAATTTTAATGCCGATATACAAAGATGGACTTGAAAGTTTAAGCTAGAATTCGCTGAAAGCTCAAAATGTTCAGCTAATGTTTGACAAATTTACGGGTCAGATAAGTTTTTGAAAATTAGGTCTATGTTTTTTGGCACATGGTTAAATTTCTTTGCAATAACAAATGATCGAACTTTGCGTTTTGTTGGCAGAATAATAGATGATCGAAATACAAGAAGCATGAAACCTTGGGGGTGCTTGTTTAATTAATTTTTTTTTTTTTTTTTTTCATATATTATTAGTTTTTATTGAGTTGGATAAGTTTATTTTTTTATAACTTGGCTTTTATGTTTTTATAAAAATCGTCTTCTGATGTATATTAGCGCAAAACTATTTATTCTAATACACAGTGTATATATAAAAACTTATTTTTAATTTTAATTTATTTTTGCAGATATGAATTTTAATGGGACATACCGATGACTTCATTTGAATATTTCCATCATCAACTGCAGTAAAGGTAAGTTTTGTAATTTTTTAAAAACTATTTTATTTCAATTTTCATAAAAACAAGATCTTTTGTATCGTTTGAAGTATTTCCGTTAAAATTTTCCAAGTTATTTGAAACTGACATGAATTTCCACCTGAGAAATTCAATTTTCATATACATAATTTATTTATTTATTTTTTAAATAAATAAAAAACTCTAAATTACTTTGTATTATTTCAAGATCATTTTAATTATTCATTATGTTTACTATTGGATAATGTTTTCCGTCATCCAAACAAACAAATATATATATAATGATTTAGTATTCCCATGAAATACATTTAAGAATAAAAGAAAAAACAAATAAAATGAATAAAAACAAAAAAGTTAGTTTATTTAAGTCTACACTCTTATAGTAGTTGTACAGACGCGCAACGTTTACCCTTTTAGAAAGTAGATAGCTCTCGTGTGCTTGGGGTTTTATTTCTCATACCCTCATTGTATCCAACACAATGTAGGAATGAGAAAATAGTAAGGGTAAGAGTTAGAGATTTCTCTATACTGCCATTCTTCTTGCAGACCTGAATAACCGGCGTCCGGAACTCTTCCAAAACCTCCGTTAACATGCTGCGGAAAATTTGTGGTGCGCTATCCCCGCTTTCTTTGATGTTGACTAAACAGAAAAGCGTGGCTCGTGGTTGGGGACCTTACTTTTACTCGCTTGTTTCAGATAGGCAAAATTGTTACAAAATAATATATACTCCACAATAATTATCTTTAAAAAAAAACCGTGAACTTGCATTGCTTCAAGATAACTTTATATAATTTAAAAAATAAATTTGCAAAATAAATGTCAATGATCATTAAATCAATTTTCAAATATTTATAAATACAGTTGACAATTTTTTTCTTATTTTATTTATAATCCAATGTCTCTCAGAGAGTATATATTTGTATTCGTTTTTCTTTAACAAATGGTTATTTAATAATAAGGGTGTGTAAAAGAATAAAAAAATAAAAATATTCAAAGTTTACTCTTGAGAAAATAATGAGTATAATATTATTTTTTTATTAATTCTTTTGTGAACCAAGGAAAATTTCCTGAATACAAACCAATGGATCGTTAAACAATGCAGACTATCATAGTATCAAGTTTCTCAATTACGAATAAATACGATATTTAATTTGTTTTGCATCAATTTCCACGTATTATATAAAGTCTGCAAAGTAGTTTGTTATTTTGTAGATTTATTTATTTTTTCATTTTTCTTTTGTTTTTTTTTTTTTCTTCTTTGCATTGATAAAAGACGCTAGGAAAAATGAGACGGTGTGATTGTTATGTTTTCAATTGTTAATGAATTCTGAAATAGAGGGTCCTTCTATATAAAATATCATATTATCTCCGAATAATAATACTAATAATAATAATAACAAAGTATAATTAATTTTATTAAAAAATATTTAAAAATAAACTGTTAGCTCGTTAAATACAATTGGCAATTTAATTATAAATAATGAAACAATAATAGATGAATTTATAAAGTTTTCGCAACTAAAATAATAATAATCTCTTGTACTTGTTTAATGAAGAATTCATGTGTATATAGATGTATATATCCAAAATCTCTTTGAGTAAATACAAACATATATATTTGTATAACAAAAAAAAAAAAAAAATAAAAAGACAAATTCACATATACACAAGTAAAACTAAACCATTGGTCTCGCGTAGCAAACAATTTTCGAGACTGATGTGTATATAGTTGCGTGTTATATTCGCGAAACTTGCGTCGACTTATAGCAAATAAAGCTCCACTTGCTGGGGTTTGTTTGAAACATCGTGTAAACGTTGGTTATTTAACTAAGTCGATGGAATGAGTTACACGCTCGACAAATGTTAGTTACATATATATATATTTAGTACATATATATACAGTAGGCAGTGTGTTGGAATCAAGAAAATTCTCACTGTCGATTTTATTATTATTATTATTATTATTTCATCTTTTGTACTTTGTTTAAATGTATATATAAATGGGAAAAAAAAACATGAAGAGCATGTAGAAAACCACAGAGAAATTAAGCACATGTAGAAAATCCTGAATTCAACTTTCAGACAATTTTAAATTATTACATTTTTCTTAATTAAAAAAATGGATAAGAATATTAAAATTTGTGGTTTTTATTTTATGTTTATGTATTTTTTTTTATTTTTTTTTCATTTGATCAAGTTTTGGTGACAAATAGAATGTGTTTGCCAACGGCCCTATATAAAAATGATAAAATAAAAGCAATATAAAAAGTCATCAGTGACTCATCACGCACATAAGGTGTAATTTTATTTTACTGTACCGAAGATATATGAACAATAAAAGTCGGAACATTGTTTCATTAATTAATTTATCAGTATACATATATGTATGAGTGCCAAAATAATGTATAAATATATTTTTAAAAGATGAAAAAATATATAAAATTTATATTTCATTGAAATAAAAAAATAATAAATATATTTTTATGAATATAAATTTAAAAGTTCAATATTGATATTTTTAATTTAAAAAATATAATAAATTATTATTATATATTATTAATTTATTTAGGTATATAAAAATGTATTGATTATTTTTTTTTTTTTTTTTTTTCGTTACACTGGATATTTGATATTTGCTCATATCGAGTTAACTGGTCTTGTCATTTTCTCGAATTAAAAATCGAGGGAAGTTGAAAATAATAAAATATAATTGTTTGAGGGTTTATAGCATCGATTCCACGTGCCACTGTATATGTGTGAGTAAATTTTTTTTTTAGTATAAAAATACTATGTCTGCTTCGGAAAGGAGGAATGAGAATAAAATAGAAAAAAAAATAAATTAAAAATTAAATTAAAATAATAATAATACACAGATAATTTAAAAATTTATTGGAATGAATTTCATTGTCTTTTATATATAACAAGACTTGTTTTAATTTTTAAAAACTGACTATAATTTTTATGTATTATAAGCCAACAATGAATTTAAGGGATTACCACCACCAATCAAAAACGCAGATAGAGCCTTGAAATTTTTTGAGCAGATTAATGAAATAATAATACATACGCTCAAATTTTTTGATAATTTTCTTGTAGCTAATTACTTAGTAATTAATTAAAATAGATATTTTTTTAAAAATATAATAAGTTCTATTGATATTTTAATTTTTTAGTTTTAAAAATTGTTATTCATTTTATGGAAAACCAGATAGCTTTTTCAAAACTGATAGATAGATAGAGGAAACAATAAGGAAAAGTTTTGATATAAAATTATTAATAGGGTTTTTAGATTTTGAATAATAAATAAAATAAATTTTTTGTCTTTGTTAAATAATCAAGTTGAAATGAAAAAAAATTTTAAATTTTATAATCATTCACTTATATAAATATTATTATGTTTTTAAATTTTAATACGAAAGAGGTCTCTATTATATGCAACAATGAATTTAACACACAAATTTCTCGAGACTTGAAAAATATAAATAATATTCAACTGTATTTATACACGCATGGTTGTAAAATAAAATGAAAAAAAAAAATAAAAAAATCATAGCCACATATTTTTCCGAGTTCTTTTTAATGTTATTATTATTATTTTATTATTATTTTTTTTTACGAGTGTGGTGAAATGGTTATGCGTTAACAGTCCCATTTATTTAATTTTCTATGAAGAATGACTGTACCTTTTATTTTCCGAGAATAAACGTGTGACATTTTTTTCTGGGTTTCATAGGGCATGGTAATAAAAAATATTATTGTTCTCATCAACACTTACACAACCTCTTATCATAAAAAAAAAAAAAAAAATGTAATAATAATATTAATAAAAAGAGAGTTTATTTTCGATAATCAATTTTGTAAAAATAGGGAGAGACAATTATATGTAATACAATAAAATGGTTATAAAATAAATTAATTTTATAATGCACATATTAAAATTATTCTTATTACATTGTTTTGATTAATCCATTGACTTTGTAATTTGAAAATAATGAAAATTATTATGGAATATATAAAAGATGATCTAATAATATATGATAATATAATTTCACGTCGATATTTTTTTTTGTCTTTATGTTTGAGGGGTGACACACTTGAAAAAAAAAAAATCATATGAATGTATATTAAAATTGACCGACAGAAGGTGAATAGATGAGAATTTGTGAGATTTTCAGGGGTTCAATAAAAATATATATATATATAACATCAAACAATCTACCCCACACGTCTTTTGTCTTCATATATAAGATCAACGCATTTTCAATTTATATCATTTATATCACCAAATGGTCTTCTTATTATTATTTTTTTTTCTATTTCTTCATTTTGTTTTTTTTTTTTTTTATATTTACTTTCATTCCATCATTTTTTAAAACGGTATAAATTTGTTACTTGCAATGATTTAATAATTACATTTCCGAGATAAAGCCAACTGTACTTTTTCTTGCAGTAAACGTATATCCAAGAACTAGACGAGAAACTGTCTGAATAATTTCATATATTAATTTAGCAACTTTTATTTTATTTTTTTCAATTTATCACCTGAAAAATAAGTAACGTAATGAAGAAAAAAAAATTATAAGACGCAAACCAGACACATTGATAAATCGTATCAATGCAAAAAATATTATTTTTTTTTAAATATTTACTTTTTTATAAATGCCTGAAATGGTTAAATAAAAAAATAATAAAAAATTAGAAAATAATAATAATAACTGATTGAATGCATGAAAATAATAAAAAAATAGAATTCATATCAGAGTGAGAGCAAGAGCACGAAAGAGTGACAGAAAATATGTATATAAAGAGTTAGAGGATTTTGGTAAATGGGATGGCTGCATTGAGGGTTTCCTTTCTGTGGGGAAAATACAAAATGGACGCGTCTATATAACGTCAGAGTTAAAGGGGAATTTGATGTAGGTGTAGTGGCTATATTCATGCATGTATTTGTGGGTCGCGAGAGGAGAAATATTCTGGCTGTGGATCGATGCGTCCATCCCTATCCCATACACATACATATTTATTTCTACAGGTTGAATTTGAAATACACATAAGAATAAATAGAAATAAAAATAAACATCATGGGTGCGTTGTACGAGAATGTGATCCCATATGTTTGGCTATGTATAGACATACTGCAAAAATGACTCGTTCAATTGTTCAACAATAGAATAAAAATTTTAAAATATATATATAGTATTCGATTGTGTGCTGTTGCGAGAAATACAATGGAATGACCACTATTCATTGATGTATCAGGCTGTAAAATGTCCTCAATACTGAAAAAAGCAAATTGCCTCAAATGAAAATGTATTGAAGCGCATTCTTGACAGCATTAAATTATCACACTTTCATGTCACTATGACATGTGTCGAACACATGGTCAAAATAAAAAAAATACTGTAGAAATTTGCAGACTATTTGGCCCTCAGGTAGTAATTTTTTTATTTTATTTTTTTAATTCAGGAGAAAATAATATACCTGCATGCAACTTTTTTTTTTTTTTTTATCCTTCTAAATCACTTGAAGGGAACTTTTTTTTTTTTTTTAATTTTGTTTTTTTATTATTATTTATGGGACAAACAAATTGACATAAAAAAAAGAAAAAAGAATTTGCCATTTATTGATATTGAATGCATCAAAATTAAATTTTATTAAAAAAATGTTTTTGAAAAAATAGAAAGAATAAATTAAACAAGGTTACAGAATACAGAGATGGATTTAAAATTTTTTTTAACGAGGATGTTTGTATATATGTGTTGATTACTCATCACACTTATTGTTTGAATGAGTGTTTGTGAATATATATATAGGATAAAACAGACAAGGGAAAAAAACCATCACACAAAATTCTGAACACTTTTGCACACACTCGGTGGATGGGAGATAAAGCTAATGGGATTTTATCGGATCTGGACGAGCAAGGGTGTGCAATATATTTTCCTACATATAACATTGTATATAAAAATAGTTAATATATTTTATATAAAAATAATGAAAAAAAAAAATCACAAAATAATTTTGCAATCTAAGAAATATTATTACTGACCCAAAAAATATATAAATATATTTTTTAATTACTCTTTTTTATAAAAGCATTAAATTTTTTATATTTTAAAAAGAATTTTTTTTTTTTTTTTCATTGTTAATATTAGTATGAAAAATAATAATGAAAAAAAAAAATATCTCATTTTGCACTATCTATTTATCTATGCATTCGTTGACTATTTTTTTGTTTTAATTTTTTTGCTTTGAATGCGTTAATCCCAAGCTCGTTAACTTGAGTTGTTTGGCCGTTATTTAATTTTCTACATGAATGATATTTCTGTAAATAAGTTAAAAAAAAATATAATACGATTGTGTTGTCCTTTTTTCTTTAAAAATATTTAACTAATTAAACAAAATTAAAGAATTGTTAATTTGTGTTTAGTTATTGTTTAAATAAGCAAAAAAGAAAGAAAATAGTTGAAATATTCTTCAAGTACAGTGAGTTGAATAATTCAAGTGTAATGCAATAAAAATTTGGAAAAAAAAGTATTCACGTCAGTTTTGTAGACAAATGTCTAACACATAATGACAACATCTGGAGAAAAAAAAAAAAAATATAACATTGAAAAGGCTTCAACTCAATGAACAGTCACGTATTTTTCTGTAACAAATTGACCGTTATTTCCTCTGTTGGGCTTCCGACCTTTCTCAATAAATTTTGAACCATGACATTCTCAGTAGGCCTTTCTGGTCACTAATTCACTCATCTTATTATATTTGCTATCATATTCAAATTTTTTTTTCTTTTTAAACTTTAAAAGAAAGATGATTCACACGTGTATGCTTGCCACGTCATGCTTAACAAAAATGTTTTTTATTTTTAATCTAAACAAAGTGTGATACACCTTTAGTTTAAAATTTACCTGAGTTAAATTCATTCATCTAGAAAACCTTTGATCAATTTATTCAGTTGTATGGCTTCCTGTTTGTACTGTATATTATTGCGCGAGGGAAGTAGAGGTGGTGACCAATGTGGTAGGGGATCATTGTATTTAGTTGCAAGATACCACCCGCGGATTACTCGCATCAGGGTGCCGCCTTGAGATGACATACACATTACAAATACGTATACACAACTATATTATTATATATAATATACACTGTTGACATATTCAGATTGTGCTTTCATGTTAAAAAAAATATCTCTGATAATTTTTTTTAATATTGCAAAAAATATATTTAACATTTGTTTTCTTGTCGTGCTATTGTTTTTTTAGTTTTTATTCTTGTAAAAAACAGCATGGTACCTTGAATTATCAGATAATTTATCACATATGCCATTTGAATTTAAAAATAACAATATCAACATGCAACTATGCAAGTTATTATCAACAAATCATTTAAACATATGCCAATAAATTAATCCAAAAAAAAAAAATCAAAAATATGTCACAATAAATTTATTATAAAATTTAATTCAACTGACATTTTGAAATTTTAAATAATCATACTGTCAAATTGTTAAATTGAATTTTCATTATTTTTTATATTTTATATTTTCATTGAGGATTATAAATATTACTTTTTATGTCAATCTATATAATATTATTCTTATTCCCTCTTGGCTTAAGCTACCTATATGATATTTATTCTATATTCATATTATTTTTTTTTTTCGATTATAAAGATTGAAAAAGCAAAGCCCTATATATATATTTATTTATACATATATATGGTTATGTGGATGGATTCTCTTGTTGCAGCATAGTGTGGCCCCCTTTAAAAACTTTTTTATATATTTTCAGCAACATCAAACGCTCACATGGTGGATTACAGTCGCACAAATCTAAACCCCATATATATAGTAACAGAGTGAAACCTTGTCATATTCCTTTGGCTGTATGTTATTCATATATATGACAACAACTACCCCTTTGGTGCATGTCGTTCTTGTGCACATGTCATTCCCCATGAACTGTATGAATATATAGGCGCAGAGCTTTGCTTTGCTTTGCTTTGCCTTGCTTGCAACCCTATATACATACCTCCAAGATATTATATGTACATATCATAAAGAGTATATGAACCAAGAGTATTGGTGAGAGAATAAGCGAATGAGAATTTGGCGAAATATAGAGACTCGCTTTTACTGTTGTTTATGTCTACCACACGCGGCGGCGGCCTCTTGAACAAAATATCTAGGAAAATATACGTATAAATCGAAACTATGGGCGGTCCCCCTTGACAACATGTCAAATACCAGTGATATACCTGGTGAATTTTGTTGCCAGTCAAACGGTCAATTTACGCGTGTATATATTTATCAAAAATGTATTTTGTTTGATTTTTTTTTTAATTACGAGCACATTGGCGCGCTACGCGCGCCTGTATCTATACCTTCTAAAAAGTTCATTTTTCATTGATTTTATAAACACAAGTATTATCATAAAAAAAAAAAAAAGAATGAATAAATTGACGGAAAATTTTTTAAATTTATTTATTTACACGTAAATCACACATAATTCCACGTAATTTTTAGTCTAATAACATCAAGATTGAATGTTTACTGAAGAAGTTGTGCTAGCTTAATACGTCAATTTTTTAAAAAAATGTGAAAAATAAAAAAAAAATTTTCTTTCGAATTTATTCCTTCGCACATAAAAAACACATAATTCGCACAGAATTTTGAGCCCAAGTGCATTGAGATCCGATGATTATTAGGAAAGTTGTGCTAGCTTAATATGTGAATTTTTTAAAAAAATAAAAAAAATAAAAAAAAATTTTTTTTCACATTTATTCTTCCACACATAAAAAACACATAATTCGCACAAAATTTTAAGCCCAATTGCATCAAGACTTAATGATTATTAAAAAAGTTGTGCTAGCTTAATATTTGAATTTTTAAAAAAAATGTAAAAAATAAAAAAAAAATTTTCTTTCAAATTTATTTCTTCACACATAAAAAACACATAATTCGCACAAAATTTCAAGCCCAATTGCATCGAGTTCCGATGATTATTAAAAAAGTTGTGCTAGCTTAATATGTCAATTTTAAAAAAAATATAGAAAATATGTAAAAAATAGAAAAAAAATTTTCTTTTAAATTTATTTCTTCACACATAAAAAACACATAATTCGCACAAAATTTCAAGCCCAATTGCATCGAGTTCCGATGAATATTGAAAAAGTTGTGCTAGCTTAATATGTCAATTTTTAAAAAAAATATAAAAAATATTTAGAAAAATTTTGTTTTTGAATTATTCCTTCACACATAAAAAACACATAATTCGCACAAAATTTCAAGCCCAACTGCATCGAGTTCCGATGATTATTGAGAAAGTTGTGCTAGCTTAATATGTCAATTTTAAAAAAAATATAGAAAATATGTAAAAAATAAAAAAAACAATTTTCTTTCAAATTTATTTCTTCACACATAAAAAACACATAATTCGCACAAAATTTTAAGCCCAATTGCATCGAGATCCGATGATTATTAAAAAAGTTGTGCTAGCTTAATATGTCAATTTTTTTAAAAAAAATAGAAAAAATAAAAAAAAATTTTTTTTAAATTTATTTCTTCACACATAAAAAACACATAATTTGCACAGAATTTCGAGCCTAATTGCATCGAGATCCGATGAATATTGTAAAAGTTGTGCTAGCTTAATATGTCAATTTTAAAAAAAAATATAAAAAATATTTAGAAAATTTTGTTTTTGAATTATTCCTTCACACATAAAAATCACATAATTCGCACAAAATTTTTTGGTATTCAATTGCATCGAGATCCGATGATTATTAAAAAAGTTGTGCTAGCTTAATATGTCAATTTTTAAAAAAAAAATAGAAAATATTTAAAAAAATTTTCTTTCAAATGTATTTCTTCACACATAAAAAACACATAATTCGCACAAAATTTCAAGCCCAATTGCATCGAGATCCGATGAATATTGAAAAAGTAGTGCTAGCTTAATATGTCAATTTTAAAAAAAAATATAAAAAATATTTAGAAAAATTTTGTTTTTGAATTATTTCTTCACACATAAAAAACACATAATTCGCACAAAATTTTAAGTCCAATTGCATCAAGATCCGATGATTATTGAAAAAGTTGTGCTAGTTTAATATTTGAATTTTTTAAAAAATTTTTTAAATTTATTTCTTCACATAAAAAACATAATTCGCGCAAAATTTTGAGCCCAAGTGCATTTAGATCCGATGATTATTGAGAAAGTTGTGCTAGCTTAGTTTGTCAATTTTAAAAAAAAAATTTTGTTTACTCGCTCTTTTTTTTTTTGTTTTTTCGTTGCTAACGAAATAAATAAACAAATAATAGAAAAAGGCAAACAGAAAGAAATTCGTATGAGAGTAAGTGAGAAAAAAACAATGACCAATCAAATGTCCGGAAGACCGATGATGTTTGTCCTTTTTATATTAGGAATATAATTTATATTTGATGTTGAAATGAAAAAATTTTATACTTAGTATTTTTGATATTTAAAAAATATTAAAATACAAATGTTAATTGCTTTGATTAATGGACAAAAATGAATAAAATAGTTTCGAGGTATTAAGTATGAATGGAACACGAAAGAGTGTACAAAAAAAAAAAAAATAGTTGTGCCAAGATTGTGCCAAAGTTAAAAGACGTAATATTTTCTTTGATAGTTTAAATTAAGCCCAGAAAGAAAAAACACAAAATGGAAAAAAATAAAAGTGTTTATTATTCTTTTAGGCTACAACTAAAGATATATATATTTTTTTTTATTCATCTTGAATTTACTCTAGAAGGCACTCAATTCTCTTTGAGCCAACACGTATTTTTCACGTAAAATTAATCCTTCTTTTTAAAAGTATTCTTTCATTTTTATTTATAATTTTTTTTTCTCAACAAAAAAAAGAAAAAACATTTTATTCATTAAATTATTATTGTCTTTTAAATTTTTAAAATCTAAAAAATATAAAAATTTTAACATCGCTCATACTCAAAAAGAGAAAAAAAATGATAAAAAAAGCTCAGTAAAGAAGAAAAAAAAAAAGGAAAATTCAAACAAGTACTCTAATTAACATTCTAGATTTTACCAGCCGCAAAAGTAGGATTTTCAAAAAGTCGAGATGAAAGAATTTCCGTAATCATCATAATAAAAAAAAAAACTATCTAAATGCATTCATGCACATGAGCTCCACTTGTCATCAACGCCTCGGGTGCTTTATACATTCGAGGTGTTATATGAAGCACTTTTATATGCCACTTGAAAATAATATATATTTCTTTTTTTTCAACTTTCTTTTCCGGAAAAAACATTATACCTGAGACATACAGATATATAAGTTTTGTAACAAGTTATTTCTAAGCATAATCCAATTATTACTGTTGCTCGCAAACAGCCACTTGTTTCATACATATATACAAGTTAAAAATATATTTTTTGGTGCAACATATGTGTGAGTTTGTGGTTGCAACCCTCGATACATTATTCACAAATACACCCTTAATTTTGAACCCCTTGATTTTAGCTTTTTCTTCTCCTCGTTTTTATTTTATTTTTTATTTTTACCCTCAAAGCAATTTTTGACTGGATAAAAGTAATACTACTGCTATTAACATTTTTCAAAACTTGCTATGTCGGAGTGCCTTTTTTTTTCACTCCTAACCAGATTGAGCAATGTGACATGAAAAGAAAAGGCGGGACAGGCTCGTGAATTCTTTGTGGAATATCGAGCAGAGAAAATGGATAGTGTTTTTCAATAAATTTTTACTATACGTGTATCAAATCGACTTTAATACATGAAGAATAATTATTGTATACATTATTTTCATGTAGTACATTTTTAACGCACACTAAATGTCCCATGAAATTAATGTACTGGAAGCTATAGCTTTTTTTTTTTTGTTTGAAATAATGCTATTAAAATAAATTTCTATGATTCTGCGCAGCCTTATAATATGTATATAGATATGATTTATTTTATTTTTTTTTCTTTCACTTTGGTATTTATATACCGGAAAATAAAGTAAAAAAAAAAAAAGGATAAATTTCATTTGCGGTATGGCGGATTTAAAATCATACCCTTCTCGCATAGTCACGAATAAAACCGCAGACTTTTGGAAATCGATTTTCCATGTGGTTTCTCACAGGCGGTTTTAGCACGTCACGCGGAAATGAAAAACAAATGAGCATGTGATGAAACAGGTGGAAATGAACCAACCAGAAAGATGACGAGATACTATTATGATATATGAAAAAAAAAAAAATGAAAAAAAAATGTAAATTTTTGTTGAGAATTTAAAGTCATGCAGGCGAAAAAACGACTTTTGGACATCAGATTGAAATAATTTGTCGTACAAATTTATATAAATGTTTTATTAATTGAATCGCACCTTGATTTAACACGCAAAGTTGTCACGATAATCAAGAGATTATTTAATTTTTTATTTTTCATTACGCTAATACTAAATAATGCAACCGCAACTGACCGAGTTGCCTTTTTTTATATAATGATTTTTATAAATAAAAAATAAAAATTCACAAACACTATATACACATATTGACGCGTAAATTATAATTATTATTTTATCAATATTAATACAATAACGTTCAATTTTTAATTAATAAATTTTACAATATTCTGGTATCTGTTTATAATTAAATTTTTTTAATAAATATAAATTTAATAAATAAATAAAAAAACAATCAATGTCGCAAACTTTTAAAAAATTTTAATATTAGTTTTAACAAATTAAATTTTGATATTTATCAATAAAATTATGAAATATTTGATGAAAAATTAATATACCATACAATGTCGACATTTTATTATTCATTATTATTGAAAGTATAGAGCGACGATAATAATAATTCTTGAAAAGTCGTCAGCTTCCAGTAAAATTCATTTAAACTTTTTGTTTTTAATTTAAATTTTTATTTTTCAACAAAAAAAAAAGCAACTAAATTTTTATTTTAAATCAAAGTAAATATATGTTATTTTTATGGTTTATAATATTGTCAATTAGTAATTTATTTTAATTAAAAATATAATGAAATAAAATACAAACAAAAATACAGCTAACGTTTATTGTATATGAAAATTTATTTTTTTTAAATTTTTTTTTTGTTTTTGCTTTTTTTTTTTTGTACTGATATCTCATATCATGTTTCTACAAAATAGAAAATATTTTATTTTTGATTAAAGCTCAAGCTATACATTATATATACACGTGATTGTGCCTGATAAAATTTTTAACGAGCTGTCAAAATGGATTACCGGTCTGTTTGCCATTAAAAAAAATAATTTCATTTTATATCTTTTGAGATAAAATGAAAATAATAAAAAATTATAGTCTACTGTCATAACTTTTGATTATTTGTTTTATTTTGTTATATCACTGTACAATCTGAATAATTTGTTTTTTATTTTTTTTTATTATTATAATAATACCAATAACCATTGCAAAAAAATAAAATAAATAAAAAAATTGTTATATATATTTTAGAAAATGTGCACTGGGTATAAGATCTCGTATCTTTAACCAGAATATCTGTTGGCACTTGGATAGTCTCGTTTTCTCGCCTTATGTGCCATGAAAATAAAACGACAAAGTAGAAACTGTATCCTACTATGTATTTTTCACGCGGAAGTGTAAAATTTATTGGTCTCTTTTTCATCTATAGATTCCCTTTGGTTCCTCCCAGTACAGCCAAGACTCTCATACAGATAATACCTTATGAATTTTAAAAAATATATATACACGATGAAATTTTATTACATTCGGTCAGAATTTTATACAATAAACTATTTCAAATAAAAAAAATAATTTATTTTATATTTTGAGTGTAGAAATTTTGAGCTTTATTATTATAAAAAAAGACATCAGTTAGATGAAAATTATTAAAATCGAAAAAGTATTATATATAAAAAAGTGTTGAAATATTTATTAGTGATTTATGAAAAATATGTTTGACTGTAAAAAAAAAAATGTCATAGTGCAGAAAACAAGACAGATGTATACAACAGGCGTTGAGTTTCAAATTACTCAAAAACTGATATTTTTAAAAAACATACTTCCTTTGGTTTTAATAAATGAATCTTTTGTATCGCCGTTTGAAGTATTTCCTGTCAAACTGTCAAGTCATTTGAGCTCAGTGTTTAGTTGGCAGAATAATAAATCATTGAATTACAAGAAGCATGGGCTGCACTTGTTTAATTAATTTCTTTTTATATATTTTTTTTATTTTTTTACTTTTTATATAAAAAATCAAAATAATAAAACTTATTATTGTTAAAAATATTTGTTACAGATTAAATGAGACAGCAGGACAAGCTGATGACATTAATCTCTAATTTTCATCATCATCAACTTCAAAAACGGTGAGCTTTCCAAATTTTTCCATCTACATTATTTTAATTTTCAGAAAACCAAACTCTTTCATATATCGTTCAAAGTATTACAATTTAAATTTACAATTGTTTCAAGTTAATTAAATTTTTTTTTTTTTCGTTTTATAAATTCCATCATCTACTTTTTGATTGGACCAAATTCTTTTGTATATCAAACTGACATTAATTCTCATCTCGGTCTCGTATAGTATTAAAAAATGAAAATCAAAAAAATAATTATTCATTTTCATTGACCTAGTCTTATATTAGTAAAACGAAAAAAAAAAAAAAATACATAATTAATGAAAAATATAAAAATAAATAAATAAATGTATTTTAAAAGAAAAGACAGGTAGTTTTTGCAACCTTTGTGGGCGGGTAATTCGTCTTTGAAAGTAGTTGTCGTGTACAGAGAGTAACAAACACGCTTGGGCCATGATCCTGAGCTTCATGAAACGAAGACCTTCTCTTTGGTTATAGTGGTCGTGCATACTTGGATCTGTGAATACTCATACATCGCTAGTGTGTGTATTATAAAGTATATATACACACTTGTGTGAACTTGGTATACCTGTTAGTTGCCGCCTTTCAACTACCACTAACCCTCTCTTTAACTGTACCACCCTCTTTTGCCAGTCCAACACATCCTGTTACTCAGTGAACCACTCGGAAAGTCACCCTTCGTCAAAGAGACGAATGAAGACGCTAATTACAGAGTGGCTACTTTCTGTTAGTATGTCTGCTTGTTCGCATATATATATTTATTTATTAATGTGTGTATGTGTGATGGTATAGCCAAGAAGTAGTCAATGTGTAAATTAAAGCACAGTTGAAAGCTACAAAAAAAATAATTGACAATAAAAATAAAATTTTAATTGTTTAAATCAGTGAGATTTAAATGAACGAGTGGCTTATCATCTTGATGGACAACTCTTTTATTTATTTTATTAAATACAGAGAGATTTGATCAAAGAAATTCGTTATTCTATTTTACTATATTTAAGGGTGATTTTAATAATTGAAGCTGCAAAGTAACATACTGAAAATTTTCTGTGTCTCTCTAATAATATATAAGTTAGCTACAGAATAGATTTATTTTAATCCAATTGAGTCGTTAAATTGATTTTATAAAATTTTAAAAGTAATTAAAAATTAATTTGTGCTTCATGATAAAAAAGGACTTGATATTTACTGGAGCACAAGTATAAAATATATCTATATATTTTAGTCAATAAAAAAAAGGTAAAAGAATGATATCAATATATACTGAGAATAAAAGAAACCATAAAAAATAATAAAAGAAACCATAAAAAAATAAACACAGCTAAATCATCATTCATCAGTGAATGCATAATATTGTCTCAATGAAACCACCACGATTGCTTTTCAGCTATATATATATATTCAACAAAGAGAAAAAATAGAAAAACTCTTTTATCTATGATTTCAGTTATTCGATTCCCTCCAAGCGAGAGACCTCTTTTCACTCTCTGAATATTATATAGATTTTACATTTCGGTCATTGACAACACATCAGCATCATCAATATTTCTTTTTTTTTTTTTTTTTTTTCATTTCAATAACATCAAAAAATCTATCGACAAAACTATCTATCAATACTTTATTTATATTTTTTTTATTTTTAAGATTACTCAACAATATTTTTGCATCGATATTTTTTATATATTTTACAAAAAAAATATTTCTTTTGATGAAAAAATCATTTAAATTTTAATAATATCAAATCATGACTTAAAAAAAATAAAATTAAAAATAAAAACATAATTTTATTTGAAAAATAAATAAATAAATATTTAAAATAATTTTTTAAAATATTTTTTATATAGCTTGAATACACACAACGTGATTACTTTACTTTATATTATTTCAGGAAGCCTTCAAAAGTTTTCAAAAGTTTATATATAAATTGCTTTCCATAGAAATTCAGTTGATGTTTAAGTATACGTGTGTGTGTGTATGAGTGGTATTGTTATAAAATAAATAACAAGAAATAAAATAAAAAATGGAAAATTAACTAAGATTGTTAATGACCAGCATGTATGTATTTATTAAATTATAAATGATATATATAAGTTTTGAATTAAACTTGTGAAATGGCCAGAAGCGAATCAACTTTGGCAGCTGATGATTCATCAGCATGTTAATATTATCTACATATAGCTTGGCAAGTATCAACAAGATTTGTACTTGATTGCCATATCAAAATGGTATTTCAACATTAAACAATGTTATGATTATTACTCATACAGTTCTGAATGATGCTTCTTGATTACTTTGATCACAAGTTATAGACATAATCATTTATTCACTTGAAATACTTGTTATATATATAAAATCACTCTTATGAATTGCCTATCTTGTCATTTTTGCAAATTATCTATTTATTTCTTTTTTTGATAGTCATATTATTATATTATTATTTTTTCTTTTTATTATTATTAACGGTAATAATAAAAATAAAAATTCATGGTATTTGACATGAAAACACGCAAAGAGAAACATTGCTATGACTATCTTTAATGTATATTTTTAACTTGGCATATTATAATGAGTACACAGAGTTGCTGATGATGCCTTTGATCAAGCAACAGTACAAAAATATATACGGAAAGATAATATCGAACTTCACTGATATGATATGCCGTGACGCTCACGAATATTGTAGAGGGAAAGTAAAATTGAAGGGACGCACCCTGTCAGATCAACTACCCTTCTTCCTTTTTTTTTTTTTTTTATTTTTTTTATGTTACTTTCTTTCTTATATATTTTCTTTTTTTTTTTTTTTTTTCTTTACCTTTTTCTTTGCTTTATACTGACGTGAAGAAAATATATAAAATGAGGGAGTTGCCAGAGATGAAGCCAAGAAACTGAGAGAAAAAGTTGAAAATTAAAATTTAAAAAAAAAAAGAGCTTCTTTATGGCTTTTAATTCATATCAAAATGAAAAACATACGAATATTATTATAATCATCAAGTTTAAATTTTTTATAAAAGTTGTTTACAATATATAATTGAATTTGATTGAAAGTTTTTTTTTTTTTTTTCGTTGGTTATTGCGTTTACCGGATAAACAAATCAACTGACATTGATGTATATATATATTTACAAAGAAATTCACAATTTTAAATTTTTAAATTGGCCTCAATACTTTGACGTAAATCCGGTAAATCTATTCGACGACCGAATGGGTCAGTATAGAAAAACTTTTTTAAAGGTAAAAGTTAAAATCTGAGAAAACCCAATTTTGTGGACTTGAAATTGATAAAAAAAAAAAAAAAAAAAAAAAACAAAAAATAGAAATAGGAGTATTTCCAAAGGGCCACATCTAAAAAATCAACTTACATGTATTGAAAAAGTAGAAAAATAATATACATATAAATAACACAACATCGACCCAGTTAAATATATATAACAAATATTCAAACTGATGATAAGTATCAAGCAATATCATTCAGTTGAAAAAATATTCCATCCATCCTTTCAAAAAAAAAAATAATACATATATTTGAATTACATATTAAAAAATATATTTGATAAAATCTTGTTAACTCATTACTCGACAGTGATGTGATCTACTCAATATTCTGAAAAAGACATATCGATCAATGTCTCAACTGATTTTATTTTATTTTATTTCATATAAAACTACCTCCCACACATTTAAATAATACTTGTTTTTATTTATTTTTATTTTATTTATCTTGACTAGTTTGAGAGAATAAGAGAAAGAGAGAAATTCACGGGTGCGTATAGATATAACTGGATTTTAGTTCCCATGAGTGATTGTACCGTTGAGATATATACACAGTGGGTTTATTTGGATTGGTTCACGTGCCCTCTGGCAGGCGTTGAATCGAAAGAAAAGGGTGCTATGTAATTTTGTGAATTGGGGAAAAAAACCTGTCATTGGCACGTGCTTGAATATAAGCCTAGTCTTTCAATGGATATATATTTTTTTTAATTCTATTTCGTACTCTTGGAATTTACTTGATTCAATCAGTCTGCACATAATTTTTGGAAATCTTTGTAAATAAATATTTTATACAGTAATTTTAAAAAAAATAATTATCATCATTTTATAATTGTATAAATAAATTATTTATTTTATATTATGTTATATATGTTATGAGTAAAAATTATTCTCTAGTGACAACCGCTAAAAAAAAAAAAAATAATAATTTAATGACATATAAATATTGTAAATTTATTTGTACAAGATTTGAAGTGGAATGATGCTTGGACACATTTGTACCCGTCAAACTCAGTGTTGAGTAAACTTTCACCAACTTTTCAAACCTGTTAAAAACGTGGAAAAAAAAAAAAAAAGATTTTTATATCCTAATGTATCTATTTATTCTCAATTATGTCCTCTCTGGCATCATTTTGTCTGAAGTGCAGGGGACCAGTTTGTTTGAATTTCCGTATAGATCCGGATAAAATGTTCATCTTTTTTTTTGTATGAAAAATGAAATTTTTTTTCCTGTTCTTCAGTCAACAGTGATGATTGACGTGTATTTGCCATGAGTACTCATCCAAAATAAACCAAGATTCATATACGAGAAATTCAAGAGTAAAAGAGAGAAAGAAACAGCGAAAAAGATTTTACTTTATTATTATGGCAAAAAGAATGAATTTAGTTTGAATCGAGCTTACACTATAGAGCACGAGGATTATGAAAATACTCAAATTCAAACAAACGTTTTTGGATCTCATTCGGGAGATGGAATAACAATAACAATAATAAATATAAAAAAAAAAAAAAAAAACGTAAACTGATGGCAGATGAAAAAGGGATTTAAGAGGATTGTCTCTATGGTGCATATGCCTTGTCCAGTGGTATATTTGTATATACCAGTTCAACATCATGCTCTTGGTGTTTTTTTTTATTTATTTTTATTTTCTTATTTTTCTTTCTTTGCATCATCCATATATTTATCTCAGGGCATATGCTCTCAAAAACCCTTATATTCATGTGAGTTGATTCGTTTTGTACTGGAGTTATTTTGCTATGCTCGTCTTATTATATTTGGGATTTGACATTGGCTATATGTTCATACTCAAAATAATATATACATATACAATTGTTTATTTATTTTTATTTTTATTTATTATCATACAAGTTGATGTATTTATTGATAGAAAAACTTTTTTTTTTCATACTTTTATAAAATAAATTTTGTTGTTGTTTTTTTTACTCAAGTAAATTTAATAAATAAAATCAAGAAAATTTAATAAAACATTTAAAGTTTACTCAACTCGTAACTAAATTCTAAAAAGATTTTTATTTCTTTTTTTTTTGATATTTTGTCATATATTCGCATGATTGTCAGGGGGAGTTTTTAAAGGAAAATTGTTCTCGGTAGTAGTCATAAGAAAAAAAAATTCAAAATAATAATAAAAGTGTATAAAAAAAAAAAAATAAAATAAGGGACATGATCAAAGGGCAGTGAGTATAAAATATATAATATTGTGAAATATAAATATACACTTGACTGAATTTTCAATGCGAATTTTTTTTTCTTTTACAATATGAGAATTTGATTTTTGGGTGACGAGTAAAAGGAATACATCTACCCTCATTCTTTTTATTTTATTTTTTAGTCAAAAGCTTGAAAATATTATCTAACGTAATAATAAATTGATTAGTTATTATTGAAAAATTTTTACGACCCTTATTTCAATATTTTTTGAGTATTAAAAATTTGATTTGTATAATAAATTTACTTTTACGATAGTACGTATGTACAACCCTTCATTTGGTTATTGAAACTGCAACTGGATAAAAAAATAATTTTAAAAGAACAAGAGAATTTGATTATAGAATACATGTATTGCAACGACACAAGTTATTCGTATAAAATCACGGGGATATTATGTTTCTTTTGTTGACATGAATGGGGAGTGACCGAGTGACACTTTAAAAAATAAATTGAAATATAAATTCGTATTTTTTACCTTGTGAAGAATATATATTTCCTTTGATTTTTTTTTTCGTAGCTAAGAAAAAATCTGCACGTACCTGAAACAAAAAATGAAAAAGAAAAAAATCAATCACATTGAATTATATAATAACAAATAATATTGTTGAACAATCTGAAAGCGATTTCCTCACTAGTCGATTCAATGTAATATTTAATTTTTTAATAATAATATTATAAATATATTTTGATTGACGTTTAATATCCTGAAGCTTTTCAGAGTAAATAAATATTTTTTTTTCATCTTTTTTTTTTTTTTTTTAAATAATCCGTATGATTGTGTGGCTAGTCTGGATGGTAGAGTATTAATATATCCTGAAGATTATAAAAGAATATAATGTGACATGAAAATTTCTAAAATTATTTGATGGGAAAAACCCTCTGGATTTTTGGCATATACAACATAGTCCAGTTGCAGCTGCACAATAGCTATCATTTTATACGGTGACTGACCACAACTCTCCCTCGATTTATCTCTTTCTCTCCCCAATTTTTCTCTCTCTCATACATACACACTATCATTTTAATTCTACAATATTTTACAATTACAAATAAAATAATGGAAATTAAAAATAAATAAATATTACAAACAAAAAATAAAATAAAACATACATACGTTATTTGCATTCAATTATTTAAAAATATATAGATTAAATATTTTATGATGTCCAATGATAAAAATAATAATATTTACATTGACCTACTATTTTTTATAAAATAACTGCCTATATTTTCAAACTTTATAAATTTCAATTTTATCATTTAATTTTGGAAAGTAAAACAAACAAAATAAAAAATTTAATTTATCACTAAAATAATTTTAAAATGAGCTTAATGTTTATTATCTGACCATAATGATCGTATGTCCATGATAAATTTCCATTTGACTGGTGGTGAAAATTTCCTCTTGGATGCTCATCAGGGTCTGATATTCAAGCAGCTTATAGTTGTGCTTCATGTACATATATATATATAACCGCACATATTATACAGATGCGCATATTATCGAAGATGGAAAATTTAGTCAGTTTAAAAATACATAGATGAAAAAAAAAAGGAAAATAAATCTGTTCATGTGATAAAATTAAAAAAAACAGATGATAATTAATCTGAATTATTATTTCAAGAATATATTTTTGTGAAAAGATACATTTAAAAGCTCAAATATACTTTCAACTTGTATATTATATATTTAATACATATATAAAGTCTATGTATACATAGTTTATGTATTTTGTGCTAATCTTAATACTGGCATATATACATCAGACTCCAGAAAAGCAGAGTAAGAGTAAAGCCACTTCGAAGCACTCAGCATATATACTGTCTTTCACATCCCTAGTCTTCTCAATTTTTCATCTTCTCTTACTTTCATTTCATATAGGTATATACATGTATATAAATATATTGTGGTAGTATATTGTACATGCGGGTATAAGTAATCTCGACCGTACTGCCATCTCTCCAGGTGGTTTGATCTTTCACTCTTTATTCATTTCTGTGTGTGTGTCTCATTCTGCTTGAAATCGTTTGTGTCTTATGCTCTTGTCGTCTTTATCGTCCTCGTAGTCATCATCATCATCATCATCATCATTCTCCTCAACATTTATCCATTTCCTATTACTATGTATATCTATATTTTTAACAAATACATTGCCATTTTGTGTGTATAAATATCCTTGTGTGCACATCTTTGGTCTATTTGTTTGTCTTTCCTTGAAAATCCCACCAAGGATGAAACTAATGTCTGGTATAGAGAGATGCAAGTGAGATTTTTAATCTACAAATCCCTTTTCTCTCTTGTAAATATATACTAAATATTATAGTGACTTTATTATTAATAATAATAATAATAAGTCTGGAAAATAATCAAGACTTTTTTATTATTTATTTTTTATTGATATTGTCTGTTATTTTCAATTGTTGGGAAAAATAAAATTGTTGTAAATTTTAAATGACCTTCAATCAAAAACTCTCTTAGACTTTAACGGAATTTTTTTTCTTTTTGTTTTTTTATATTTAATGAGATTGCAAGGTGAAAAATAACAAGAGTCGACCTATGACTGGTCTATACATATGTGATGATGATGGTTGTCCCAAGGGTGTTAGTTGGTTGGTTGGTCGGCTGATGGTTGGCTCGACTGTGATAAGCAAGGTTTCGACTTTTCTCTTATATATATATATACAAACAAGAATGAGAGTAAACACAGAATGCCATCAAGGACCAGTCATTTTATTTATCAAAACATCTGGCTGTCTGGTTTTGTTAATAAACCCGCACATAATATTTTTATTTTTTATCAAGTCTAAAATTAAAAAATAAAAAAAATAACTATTATGTGAATGTTTTGGTTGTCCAAAAAAAAAAAAAAAAAGAATACGATAAACAATTGAAAATTATATTATCATATATATTTTTATAAAAAAATTTCTATATATAATATGAAAAGGGTGAAGTTAAAAAACACGACAATGACGAGAATGGAAGTCGCGCTGTAAAGTTGGCTCTGAAATCCAATTAATTCAGCCTTGGTTGTAGACAATACGGGCATCATCTTGATTCGGAAATCTAATTTAGCCGCTCTTTATTTATGATAACTTGCACTCATTGTACGGGTGGACTCTAAAGTATACAAGGGGGTCTTTCGACAAAAGGACAGAAGATTATAAGAGAAGAGTATGAAACCCGTCACATTCAGCATTAATAGTTGTGCACCATCGTATTGCAATCGCCAGAAGGCAGACACAAACCACTTTTATTATTGGTTCGTTTTGACATATACAAAAAATTATTATTATTTATTTTTTAACTACAACGACAGATTGTTGAATAAATTAATTTACAAATTATATTCAAAATTTTGTAAATTCAATTTAGTCAGTTTGATTTTTGGTAAACCACAAATGAATCATACAATTAGTATTATTATATTTATGTATTTCATTTGTGTTTAATTTCAATCAATGATTGCACATGACAATCAAGATATTATTCAATCATATTTGTTAAACATAATAGAAAAATTGTGCGGGCTGACTGACGAGTTTCATAATCACCAACATCATATATAAATTTTGTGATTATTGGCGAATGAGACAATTTGCCGTTGGCTCTTCTCTAAATGATGACAAATATTATTCCAATACCAACATAATACTTATATCTTCAATATCAACTATTTTAAAATTTAGTAGACACATGTCCATCACTCATCCAGCCTCTTATTCTATATTGGCATTTTGATAGACTTCTTCTGCTTCTGCTTCTTTTTTTTTTTTTGAACATTTTTTATTTTTTATAAATCCATGAAATAAATTTTAAATTGATTTGATTTGAAAGGTTGAATGGTACATGATTAGAAAGAAAAATAAAAAAGATTGATGGCCATTTGTGTATGTCTGAATTGGACGAGGCTTCAACCACTTCTGAGGTTTCTTGATGAGAAACTCGTTGTGGTGTACATACACAAGTTGAGTTGGAACTAGTAATTGAATGTAAGTGGTTGTGAAAGAAGGTGCTTTTTGACTCGAGAAACCAGTATAAGTCATACCCTTAGCTTTTTTTCTATTTCATTTTTTTTTTTTTTTTTTTGTTCCTTCAACTTTCCGCAATCTTTTCTCAAACTAACCTTTCCTTTCTCTTCTCCCTTTACTCATTCCAATGTTCTTCTCACTTTCTCTGAGTCTTGGAATTTCGTTTTCCATCAACCACTTCTGACTTTTCGATCCTCCAGCATCATCTATTTATATATCGTTTTTTTTTCCTTGAAATATTTTTTTTTTTTTTATCTCAGTCACGGTTTCTGCGTTCGCTTTCATCTTGTCGTGGGTGATATGAACGAAAAGATTGGAAGCTTATGATTAATCCACGTTAGATTAAACCCATCTGACCATCTTCATGAAACAGGCAATGTGAAAATCTTGTGTTTTGTAATTTTTTTATTTATTTTTTATCCTTGAAAGTTTGAAAAGCATACTGAAAAATTTATAGATGTGAAGAGTGGACATCGCGACGATGTCTGATGAAGACGCAAAGGTTGAAGATTATATGGGACAGAAATAAAAAATAAAAAGCAGCTTATATATATAAGAAATGAATTACTTTCCAAGAGACTGAATTGAGAATCGACTGACCCCGTAACGCTCGTAAAAAGTAATAGAAGGATAAAAATGTAAATGATCACCTACCATCTTTCGTATATATATAACATCTACTGCGGAATCATCCCTTTTATCTTTTATAACTTCCAAAGGTGGATAGTTTGGTTGGTTCAAGAATAAAATTCAACCCTTGGGGTTTTAACTATTTTTATTCTTGATTTTTTTATTCAATTCATGACACTTTCATATCACCTGCAGAAACTTATATTTTCTTGTTTTAATATGCAATTGTAATTGAATGGTGTATGTCTCTAGAGTAATTTATATTTATTTTTTGATTTTTCCATTGTTTCAAGTTGTTGATAAATTATATATTTATTGGTCATCAGATGGTTCTCTCTGTATACACATTTTATGTATTTTATTTTCTTCTCTTCTTCGTCCTACATGAATGTCCAGTTAATAGTATATATATAGTTTATTCGTTTGAGTAAATTTCACGTCAATCGCAGGAACCCTTTACCATGCAAAGTGACACAAGCTGTGTCCTGAGATTAGACTGGCAACTCTCTTCGAGAAGCAATTTGGAAACTACGAGTCTCGAATCACAGAATGCTGACGGGGTTGGGATGAGCAAGAGCAATCACCGGGGCGTAGTAGTAGTAGCAATCCAATTGAAAATTTTCCCTTGGACCTTATCCACTCACTACTCATTTTATTTATTTTATTAATATATTTTTTTTTTTTTCATTTTTATTGATAAATATTTTTTATTTCAAAATTATATACGATTAAATTTAATTTTCATCACTTTATTATCAACTTGAATCTTGATAAATTTTTATTTTCATTTTTTTTTTGTTTTATGATTTCTCAAGTATCCAATAATAATTTAAATAAATGTTATAGGATATTTTTTTTTATCTCACACTTATTATACAAACTTATGACACATATGCAGGACACAACTATCAAGGATACTGCTTTGTTCGGTCACCGTGTTTTATGGCTTATTATAACATTAAATCACTCTACATATGATCCATGTCATTCTCGTTTAGATTTACGATCTGCTATAAAAATAATGTTTAACTTGTCTAGGTCATACTATCACACGAATGTCAAACAGCTATATCCGCTCTCATATCTTCTTTAATTATATATATTTTTTTTATTATTCAATTTGCTATATGTATACGTTTTATTATTATTATTATTTTTGTATTTCAATTGGCAACTCAAAAATTTACACTTGAAAATATTATTTTAACCTGGAGAACATATACATATATATATTTTTAAACTTTAGAAAAAAACCTCCAGTAGATAAACTAATAAAAAATTCTTAAAAAATTTTGTGTCCAATTTTTTATTTTTTATGAAAAACTACTGATAAATTCAAGTAGAATATATTAAATGACTTTAAAAAATGTAAAGTCAAGAAAAAGTTTACTTTAAAAGTTGTGTAAAAACATTTTAAATCTGAGAAAACTTTATTTTATTTATTTTTCTTTTTTTTCAAATACTTTGTAAGTATTTATTTTTATATATTTTTTTTTCTACAAATTTAGAACAATTTTTAAATTGCTTGTGACAAGTCGTTGAGTTCAACTACTAATGAATATTTATATTTATTTTACCTCAGAATATTTATTTGATGATGTATATTATATTTTGTATAAAGTTTAAAAATAATATATTAAAAAAAAGATGAAATAAAATATCATTGAGATGAGTTAATGAAAAAGTAAAAAAATGTATTGTGCCAAAGGGCAGATGTTGAAGACACGTGAGTGGTGTTGAATCACAATTTTTCTAGATTACAGGGTTGTGCAAGGGCAAAGAGCATAACAGGCTCCGAATCTGAGTGAGATAATAGAGAAAATAGTTTATAAAAAATAAAAATAATAATTTGTTATGTCAGTGAGGGCAAAGTAGAAAGACTTGATTTTATATCATAGAGAGTGTTAGTGACGATGCCTGTAATTTTGTAACTTCATTATAATAGGGGAAACATATTCGTCAAGAGCACCAAGGGTGGTTGCAGTTCTAATTTATTCTACAAAATTATCAATTCAGAAAAAGACTTTTTTGTTATCTTTCCAACAATACATTAATCGTCAAATAAATTAAAAAAAAGAAAAGCAAATGTTATATCTATATTTAAAAGAAATTTATTTATCTATTTTTTTTTTTTTTTATGCTATTAAATTTTCTTAATGTTTATTTATTCGGTAGCAATCTTGTTGTATAGTATAAGTAATGATATTTTTAAATTTTAACACTTCATAAATAATAATTGCCATAATGTGATAACTGCTTACAAGTTCGTTGAAAAACATAGAGACGTATATTAAAGTCTTGCGGGTGTTGATCGCAACTCTTCCAATTTCTATTTCAAGAATATTCACTTGTGTGTGTATACATGAAAAAAAAATAGAAAAAATAAATGAATAAAACTCTCTATATGAAAATGTTGAGAAATGAAAATAAATAAAAGAAAAAAAAAAAGATAAATAATAATAAAAAATGTATATAAAAGCAGAAAAGAAGAACTGGTAAATAAAAATTTTAAAAAATGAAAAATAAAAATGGATTGAGAAGCGTAGAGTGACAGAGCTACTTTGAAGTTGCAAAGTTGATTAAAAATAGCCCAGTCTTTCTAACATTTCTTGAAATGCAATATATAAAAACAAAAAATAAAAAAATAAATTTCATTGCTTCAACAACCACCCTATAAAAGCAGAAAAATCCTAGCAATTATATTTTTTATAAAATTCATTTTTAAAATTACAATAATATCCAAGGCCGAAAAGTAGATTTGTTATAAACATATATATACGACTAAATAGATGAAACTCTTTTATTTTATTTATAAATTTTTTTTTTTTGTTTTAAAATGATAAAGTATTTTTGCATATATTTGCATGGTAATAAAATGTGAATAATAGAGCTTTATGAAGTTGACAACAATTCATTTTTTAACGCGTCGTATTCCATTGTACAAAACATGACAACATTAATGCCAACAATTCTGAGTTTCAGATTTTTTTTTTCATTTTTTTTTTCATAAGAATTCAGTGCTCTTCAGTATAAATATGATTTATACAAGTTGTTTATACATGATGGGACACGCGAAATGTCTATTAGAGTAAATTCATACATAAACAGACACAATCGATTGAAAATTCCGGAACTATGAGATAGTTGAATATATCGAGTCATTGTTTCGATTTCAATACATTATTTTTAATATATTTTCGACAGTAAAATTGAAAAAAAAAAAATAATAATATATATATTACAACATATGAACATAAAATTTATATATTTTTTCGGTTAAATGTTGATTGAATAAATATTATTTTATAAATAAATACGAAAACGTTGTATTTTATATGTATAGAAATTGAATGAGGGTGTAAAAAAGTGCAGTAAACTTGAATGATCAATTTATTTAATGCTGTAAAATGTATATTGATGAAGTGTCTATGCATGCATGTATGTATGTATATATATAAATGTATCAACGATGAGTGAAATTGAAGTAAACACAGCTGTAGATGAATGACTGAAGGTGAAATAAAATGGTTTAGTGAGGATGGGCAATGCAGTAGTCCCCTTGACCAGAAATATATGTATATATAGGAATTGAGGAGTGCCTGGCATTTGTGAGGACGATGAACGAGTGGGAAAGCAATTTTATGGCTAGCAAGGTTTTTTTTTTTTTTTTCATTTTTTCCATGTGTGGTCGTATGTGAGTGTAGAAATAGTACAAGTATATGTACGTATAAAGTATAGGACCAGACAGTAAAAGGTTCCACCATCATATATATAACCCCATCTTGTTTTATTTTATTTTTTTCTTTTTTTTTTCTACCCCACGCACTTTACTCAGCATCCACCACTAGGATGAGAGTTAATGCATGGTTGACTTTGCAAAAGCCATTTCTATTCTCTTTCCTTTTAAATCATCATTTTAAAAAAACATAAATTTCATTTGCACTAGTTGTTTGAATATTAACATTGTAATTGATATTATAATTAATTTTAATGTATTTAATTTTTATTTTATTACACAAAATAATTATTATTATACATGTATATGATTTAATTTTTTTTGCAAACAATTAGTAAAATGATATATTTTAATGTATACTTTTTTTTTTTTTTTTTTAATAAATTTCAATTTAAATAATACTATGTTTATTCATTATTTATTTTTTTTGTAAATTGATATTTAAAAAAAAAATATAATTAACTTGCATAATAGTATATAAATTTAATGAATTAAAATTTTTATTTATGTACTTTATCCAAGACACATGACATGACAAAACATGATCGTTATACTATTCTCGAATCACTGAATGTTTCTTGTTGCTATCCATTAGAAATTAGTTTCATGTCGTTTCTACTAATTACAGTTTGATTGTTCCATAGCGTAGAGAAGGATCAGTGTATATATATAAATTTAACTCTAAATTACAAAACTTTTATCGATATTATATCTGCATGTATATATTACTGACTGACTCGAGTCAAGCTTTCATAAACTCAGCTCTCACTTGGTATAACTACTATTATTATCATTATTATTATCATTATTCATTTTAATATGTTTATCGTATACTAATTAATATTTTCATATACACATATATGCAAAAGAAAAAAATATATACGTGTAAATTTAATTTATGTTTGTTAACCTACATTGATGTCGTTTATTTTTCTCTTTATTAAATATATTTATCAAAGCTATTATGTTCATTGTGACAACAGTATTTGTCTGAAAAACAATTACAAAGTATTATTCATTTTTCATAATTACACTCTTGATATAGTTCATTGTCATATTGTAGTGAAAAAAAAAATACAATTTATACACTCGAGAGTTGTATATTGTATTGGTAATTTTAATTTATAAATAAATCATTTTTATTTGTATATTTATTGGGTTTGAATAAAAAATATATTTCTTATTTTTTATATATTATTCTTTTCGTATTTTCAAGAAATACGAGTAAAATCGACCGTAACTAACACAATGCAGATGTAAAAATAAAAAAAAATGCATCGCGTGTATATATATTTCGACACCAACTTCCTATATATACCATTTTACCGTCACAGTGAACTTTACAATGAGGCTTGCATCTGCAAGGCATGTGTTTCGTGTGTATACATAATATAAATATATTTCCAAGGGTCAAGAAACACCCCTGTGGTGTCTTCAATTTTTATTTTTTGAATTTGTTTACAAATGTGTATTATAAGCTAGTGCTTCTAGTCTTTTGATTTCAAGTGCATTTGCCGCAACCATATTCTCTGATTTTCTTTTTTTATTTTTTCATGTAACTTTTATTATTAAAAAATAAACTTGTCAATAGAAGTAAAATGTTTTTTACAAGTCTTTTTTATCTATTTATTGGATAGTTATTTTTTCTTTTTTTTTTTGTTATAGTTATAGTGTTGTATAATTTTGATTTATGAGAAAATTATTTATACTTTTTTACAGCTGAGAAAATTGGCTGTAAAATTATTATCATTATTATATTTTTTTTTATAGATGTAAACAGAAAATAACGTTATCAAAAACTCAATCAAAGTTTGACAACAAAGTGAACTAATTATCTACACGCAAATTTCAAAAGTTTATAAATTTTGTTGTATGAAAATTGGATAAATTTTAAAATTATAAAATACTAGAGGGAGAAGATTGTTTAATAAGACAATAGTATATATTGAAAAACGATTTTTGACCTTATCGATAAATGGTTGCATGTATTTTAAATAAAATACAACATACAATCTCGAAATCTTGGTATCTGGCAACCAAATTATTATAGGAATATTGTACAGAGAAGTGCATATTGAAATTGAAGTCGTTGCTTGTGCCAGAAGGCAAATCAAATGCACACAAAATTTACTCATTATTTCTATATTTTATTTTATCTCAAATATAATAATATAATGTTAAAAATAAAAATAAAAAATCATAAAAATAATTTATTCTTATATACATTTGACATTTATATTTATTTTTTTTTAAATCATAAAAAAATAAATATATATAAAAATAAAATAAATTCAAAATTATAACAAGTTAAAATTTATTATGATATACAAAATAATAATCTCTTTGTGAAAATAAAAAAATAAAAAATATATAAAAATTTTTAATGGGAATTTTAAAAGCACATAATATGGTTTTTCCGTTAAAATTATATCTGGATAGAGTAAAACCTCCCCTTATTTTTTCATAATCTCTAAACTCAAGTGTCCATCCGGGCAATACGAAAAAGCATCGTGCACATTTTGACGTTATATTTCAAAAGTCTCTCACCAGACTTGGAAAGAAGTTTGACACCAGAGCCGACCACATGAGTCAAAATGACAGTTTTCTAAAGAAAACAAGAACCAAGAAATAAAAAAATAAAAAGAAACTTGTGAGAAAATAAAAAAATAAAAAATAAATATATATTGAGAGAAAAATCTTGTTCGGTGAGTGCTGTCACTAAACCCTACCTCTGATAATCTTCTGTCTATTTTTTTTTATTTTTTTTATTTTTTTAACTCACACCCCTTTGATTTCCAACTGCTGAAAATTCAATACTAACCCCTTACACACACCCACATCCACAGAGAGAGAGTGCTTGCACTTATTGTGTGTAATGTGCTTTGAAAACGTTGATAATAGAATCAAGGACTAAAAGCGTCGTCTAATTTTTCTGCTTCCAATACATATACCAATTTATACAACACATATGCAATCACAATATAATAATGTATGTTTGCAATATACTCAATATTAACTGTGCTTCTTTGGCCACCATACACCACCATATATATAAATAAAGTATGTATATACTACTATCTGCACGATAGTATTGTATTACCAATCGTGAAGCAGCTCGCTTGCAGCTTCTAAACGACATTGTTTTCAGATTGGGTTAGTCGGGGTTGACTCGATTAGCTTTTAGACATGTACCTTCTACATTTTTTATTATTTTTTTTAAAACTTTGCATCGTGGTGAATACGTGCAAGCACTCTCTCTCATTGCTCATCTATTATTATCATACTCAACAAATTCAGCTATTTGAGTGTCACATTTATCGATAGACATTGACATTTTTTATCATTTTTTATTTTTTTTATTTGTGACAAAATTTTTATGTCAATCTCTATGAAATTTTTTAAATTAAAGTAATGTTATTTTATATATATAAAAATTGTAATTAAAAAAAAAAAAAACAACAAACAATTGTTATTTAATTTTTATTATCAGTGTTTTTATTTTTATGATTAAAAAAAATATTGAAAAATTTTTTATTTCATAATAATAAATAATTTAAAATATATATAAAAATTCAATAAATGTTGTTGGTTTTTTTTTTTTTTTTTTTTTTCAAATGTAAATATAAATTGAAGTTTGTTAACTTTATGGAAAAATAAAAATAAATACAATTGATGGCAGTCGAGTGACGAGTAATATAATTGAAAAATAAAAACAAATAAAAATAATACAAATAAAAAAAAATGGACGTAACGCAGAATAAAAAGATAAGCGAAAAAAAATAATAAAAAAATAGGTATGTATATATGATGGGTGGATGAAAGTGAAATAAGTGAAAATGACAATTGAAAAAAACTGAGAATTGAAATTAAAAAAAAAAAAATTAAATAAATAAATAAAAAGAAAAGGAAAAATAATGAAAAAAAAAAAAAATTAAATAAAATCTATGTGCAAGTACAAGGCACATGAAAGAGGCTTGAGGACATTTGTTTTGTGCAAAAAGGGGTGTTGAGAAGAAAAGTATTGGGGTGAAATAGTGAGATTGGTGCATTCAAGTGAAAATGAAAACAAAGGATTCACTGGTTGGGTGAACAGGAGGACCATGGCTACTCGAAAATGGTCTAAATTCAACACATACTGTTTGCATATGTATATGATATATATAAAGGTATGAATGTGTATGTATTATTATTATTGAGGAGTCATGATATGGTTCGGCATATGGCTCACGGCCATATTGAACGACAACGGTGCAAATAAGTAATACTCAGACAAACGTACGACTCAACGAGCATAACGTAAAATCGACAGAGTAGAGAAAAAAAAATACATATAAAAAAAAAATCATAATAGAAAGCATCACTGAAGCAGCATCATGCATCAGCATTACACAATAAAAACTCTTCTTTTCTCTTTATATTACTTTATTTTTATTTTTATATTTATTTATTCATTTCCCTCCGAGCTGTCAAACTCCTCTGCCCAGAGTACTTCATTTTTTTCCTTCTTTTAATTTTTTAAATATATTGATTAAAAATACATGTGCGCCCACATGACATCCGTTTAATAATACTACTTATTTTTTAATCTTTTTATCTATAATCTGTGTACACACAAAAATGTATTTGTAAAAAAAAAAAAATGAATAAAACTAGAAAAAAAGTACTTGAAATAAATTGATAGGGTCGCGACAAAAGTCGAGCACAGATTGGAGACCTCGAAACTGTAGCAAATAAATAAAAAAAAAAAAAACGAAACAAGGTAACATAAAACCATCAGAATAAACGAGGACAATTGATCGGTACCTATTTCAATTGTATATAAAAATAGTGGAAACTTGACAATAAAGAAATGTAGTTAGGTATATATTTTAAACGAGGGGTGGTACTTGCTAGTAGTAGTGGCGGTGATGGTGGTGGTGTTGTTTGTGGGGTTGGGTGCAAAGTAGAAGGGAATTGTATTGTCAGTAGAAAAAAAAAAAAAGGAGAGAAAGGACGAGTGTGTATCCGCAATGGGGTCATATATATTATAAAATAAATCAGCTGGCAATGTGTCTATACATTTTTGAGGCTTGTTAGGTGTGTGCTTTTCTATACATCTCAATTCTTCATCATATATTTTATGCAATATATATTTTTATATACAAGCATATTGGGGTTGAAATGAGAGACCCATGTATTCATTCAGGTTAATTTTTTTTTCTTTTTTCACGTGTGCACAACGAGGCATATCAACTAGACTAGCGGGTTCACTGTTCTCGATCAGTGGTAAACCTTTAGATACATAGGTATATTTTTATATTTTTTTATTTCAATGAAAAAGAATTTAAATAATAGGGGTATAGTTGTTATACACATGTTTATATATAAGCTACATATATGATAACTAGGCTTCACTGATTTTTAACAATGCCATTTAACTAATGAATAATTATATCGTTGAAAAGAATTAAGTAGCATGAATATTGTAGCTAAACACAATTTATGTTTAGAAATAAAATATAACCGCAATTATTTTATTTTATTTTTTTTGTTATTATTTGTTTATAAATACAAGCTTTTTGTAACAAAGAAAATTGAATTTTTTCCTTTTTTATTATCATGGGATATTGGATGATACGAGTGAGTAATGTTATTTGACTGAGAAAATTTGACGAAAAGTCAAGCGAGACAATGGCACCTTCTGGAAGTTTTTATAAAAGAAGACGATCATGACACCATTACCGCACACGTGTCACCAAATAACGATCTCATCATCGCTGTTTTTTTCTTCTTCGTTTTATTTTTTATTTTTTTATATCAGACACAACTTATATCCCAATCCTCTACAAGTTGGATACATAAATTTGAAAAACGGCTGCCTCGTGCTGTATTATATGTACGTGAAATTTTATGCTGGCATATAGGCTCTGATTAAGAAGCTGTGTCTGTGCGTGGTAAAATAATAATACAATATGCTTTGAAGCAAAAAGAAAATGAAAAAAAAAAAAAATATACTTATTTATCAATTTAAAAAGAATAAATCATTTTTAAAAAGTTATTTATTAATATCAATTGAATTGATTTTTTTATGGTCACAAAGTTCAATAACAAAAGATAAAATAATTTAATAATAATTTTTATTTTAAATGGAGCTTGAAGCATTTTATATATTTTTAGTAACTCATTGATTCGAGTCATGTCTCATGAGAACAAAACAGTGGAAAAAGAAATAATACTTGCAACCAATAATTTTTTTTTTTTTTCTCTCTAGAATTTATTATTATTATTTTTCTTTACTCAATGCTATTTTATTTCATACCAATAATAATTTTATGATTTTATGATTGACTTTTTTATATTATATTTTTTTGTTCTTTTCAATCAATTTATATTTTTTCACTCATCTTATATTCATGTATTTGTACACAGAGTAAAAAAAGAAAAATAATTATAACAATTATTCAGTAGAATGAACATAACTCACTGTATAATTAAAAAAAAAAAAAATATGAAATTTATAATGAAATCACTTCATGACTAATTATTGACAAATTCATATATATTTTCCATTGATATAAATTTCTTCCAATGAGTCAATCAAGTATGATTATTGATTGAAAAAAAAATGAAAAAATTATATCCAATTAAAATGAATGGAGCTAATAAAAATCAGGAAGACAACATCAATCCTGATTTGATTAAGAAAGGTATATATTCTTTTTCAGGATTTTACATTTCTCCAATAACACAGCATCAGACTATCACAATCATTACGCCTCGGTCCTCCGTTCCTTCCTTTTCCGGCTTCATCCCCTTTTCTCGTGCATCACACCGATATAGTAATTGATTCTACCTACGTTCTTGTATTCCAAGTCTATGTCACTTTGAATGGTACGTGATTGGCTCGGCAATGAAGAATATGTAATAGTAGTAGTAGTAGTCGTGGTGATGGTGATGGTAGTGGTGGTACAGTGGCATACCAGTATACGCGAAAAAAAAAAAAAAGCAAAATAAATAAATAAATAAAAAAAGGAAGATGTCGTGATCGAGGTGGTGACAGCCACCAAATACTATAGGTATATAAAACATAGCCACTGTATATGTGTATAAAATAAAAGCATCCTTGTCTATGTACAGTGCAAAAGTTGTTGCCCAGGTAACAGGCATTCGAAACCCCCGTAGTCATGGTTACCGTATCAACCGATCTCCCATCAACAAGCTATTTCGCATTCCACTTCCTTGTTCTAATGGACAACAAAACATCAAATCACGCGTGGAAAAATCTTCTTTATGTTATATTTGATACTTTATTTATTGAATTACTATTATTATTAATTTTTTATTATTTTAATTTAATATTTGATTATTCAATTTATCAATATAACTTAAAGTATATATTGCTTGGTATATTGGAAAAAAAAAAAAAACTTTATAAACCTTAATCACAATCAACAACAACAACGACCTTTTTATTTATTTATTTTATTTTTTGTATCTCGTTGAAAAGTTGTTAGAAGATCGATCAGTCACGGAATTCATCCAGACATTTACCGATAGAAATAATGCCTCGAGTGTTGAGATAAAAGCAAAATAATTTTCTCTCTTTGTGGGTTTATGAGAATAAATCCTTTTTTTTCTTCATACAGCACGTTTCAATGAAACAATTATTATTTTTATTTATTTTTTTTCGTTATAAACACACAGACACTTTAATAACATCATGATCCTATCTTTGTTATTTATAAATCTCATATTTTTATCAGTTAAAAAAATAAAAGGTATATATAATTTTCACTTTTGTTTTAATTTAAAATGACGATGAATTTTGATAAATGCGGTTGTCGAAAAGTTTCAACGATTTCTACCATCTGGATACACATCTTTTATACCCAGGATATCCCTTTTTTTTTCCTCATTTTATATGAGTTTTGGCCTAGTTTTATATACACACACAAGTCGTTGACTTATTTTGCATTCCATCTGTAACCTCTTGACTTGTATGCCTGACAACTGAAAATTTTTAACTGTTTACTTTTTCATTTTTATTTTCATTATATATTTTTTCCTCGTTATTATTTCAACAGATATCAATTTCTTTGAAACTATATATAATTAAAGTTTTTGTTATTTTAAATAACAAAATATCATAAAGAAATAATTATGTCAAGATTGAAATAAATTTTAATTTACTTTTAGTATATTTGTTTTTCTTTTATGTGTGTTTTTTTTTATTTATTTTCAAGTTAAAAGCATGATTGAAAAAGTCGTTGAATTGCAGTGGTTAATGTAATGTGACGTAAAACACTTAAGTTTGTAGAAAATAAAAGTATTGGTTTTAATTTTTGTTGGTTATTTATTTTGAGGCTCACTTTGTCTAGCTTAGTATGGAATATTAGCACGCCAGATTTCAAGCAACATCTTGTAAAATGAAATGGATCATAATGTTACTTCACGTAATCACAGTCATTCATCTAGATTTGAATTTGAGATTGTAGATAGTTTGTTAGTTTAACCACTAAACATATATATTATTAAAAATATTTAATTTTATTATTTTTTATCATTTTAATTCTTTTGTATTTTATAAATTGATATTAAATTTTCATTGACATTTATTTATCAATTGATTAATCTGTCAATTAAATAAATAATTTATTTATTTATTTTTATATAAATTACTCGAATAATTATTGTGAACCTTTGACAAATTCTTTGTCGCATAGTGTTTAATTTTTCATAATTATTAATTATAACAATTTATTTATTGAAAAAAAAAATAGAAAAAATACTAGTATAATTTTGTAAAATCAATATAAATTCAATCGCTACTATTGTTGTTACGTGCCATCATGACATTAATTTAAAAAATTTAATTAAAAATACTATAACGTTCTTTGATCATGGTAAAAATAATATTTTTTTTATTCCAACGAGAATGGTATTATACAATAAACTTCTCAAGACACCCTTTCAAGTCTGGAAAAATTGTCGAGGGGCCACGAGCTGTTGTCTTGTGTTTACGCTAATGGTATTAACTTGGTGCAATATATATTTTACAAAATATCCATATATATATAAAGCCCTGTATTCATTTCTAACCAGCCGTTTTACATTAAACACTAGTTTACGTCACGCAGTCGCCACCATGCCGGGTATTGTTTCTAACCGTCTATTATTTTTTTAACTGGATCCCGTAGTCGTGTCGACTTAATCGACCTCAGGGGTGACTCATCGAGAAAGTTCAATTTTATGTGAATTGGGGATGGGTTTTAATGAGGTATATTCCTGTGAACAAAAGTATTTTTGTTTTTTTTTTTTTTTATAATTGGAACTTTTTTTTAATTTAAAATTAATATGTTTTATAGTTTATTTATAGGAAATTTATATTTGAATTTCTTTTTTTTTTTATATTTTACATGTAAATTTTTAGCCATTTACTTTCATGAAATTGTAATTGACAATTTCATTATAGTAAATTCATTAAATCAGCTGATTCAACAAAATTTATCAAGTTTGATAATAAAATTTTGTTAAATTTTCTATTTTAATTTTTAAATAAAAAAAAAAGTATTGTTCAATCAATTTTGTACAATATTTATTTATGGAAATTAAAATAATATATGTAAAATGAATTTTAATTTTTTAAATGATACAGTTTTATTTTCAAAATGATTTAAAAATTTTTGTAATTCAACTTGAGATTTGAGTTTATAATTGTAACATTACGTGTTAAACTCATATTTGAGGGTGCATTAAACACGATACACATTGTTAATAATTGTGCGTGTTAAATAATCAACATTAGTATATGTTTTGAAATTTTTTTGTTGCAATATCATGTTACAATCACGTTATTATTGAATTTAAAATTATATATTTAAAGAAAAAGAAATTTTTTTTAATATTCGTTCATCACGTATGCCCACGTATGCACATACAAAATTTAAATGTATTTCTATTGTTGAAATATTCTATTGTCAACACATAAAATCATTGACACATCAGCCAATTTTTTCTTATCACGTATTGTTGATGCAGTTGCGAGCAATCTTTGATTAATCGATTGATAAAATACATGTATAAAAAATATATATCAATAAATGCGCAAAGTAAAAATAAAGAAAATTTTCTGGCGCATTGATGGGTTCACGGTCGAAATAAATTTATATACATTATCTATTTTTCTTTGTGTGTTCGTCTTGAAGAAAATACGAGACTACAGTAGCATTCTCGTGAAAACGAAGTAAACCAATATAAGTGTAAGACCTTGGGGGTTTAAAGTGTCGCCTATATAAAACTAGAGCGGGGTTAAACTTTTCGACAAAGTTCGTCTTGCACATCTTCCATACACACTTTGTGCTTTAGCCTGTAGGAACAAAAAAAAAAAATATATAAAAATATAAAATAATAAAGAAAAAGAAAAAAAAAAAAAGGAAAAAAAAGTTATATGTATAGATATATATAGGAAGGTGGATAATAAGTTGGCTTGGTGTGCTAACGGCCATCCTAATTCGGTAGGATTCAAAACGGTTTACAACCAGGGCTGAACGAAAAAAAGTAACGCGTGCAGTCATGATGCCCAACATTGTACGAATAAAACTTTTCAAACCAAAAAGCTTTTTCAAGCTTTATTCACATAGTCTTACCTGGTCGTATATTATACGCAGGACGGATTTAACAAAACAAAGAAAAAACTAAAGAGATATAAAAAAATACATTTTAAATGATTAATGATAGTTTTTTTTTTTTTTTTATCGAGAAAAATATAACCAAGTACCAAGTACTAAGGATGAAAAAAAATTGTAGTAATTTTACCTTGTTACTGTTGGCGTTGATGTAACTCCTGGTGATCGAGCTGAATAATTTCTTGGGCTTCCTGATGACATCAAAAAGTCTGAAACATAAATATTTAAAAATAATTTAATTATGATTTTTTTTTTTTTAATAATTTGTTTGAGCATTTAAATTGTTGATGATAAAAGATAAAAAATTCAACAGCTCATGAATTTTTAAAGTATCTAGGAACACATATTCAGCAAATTCATAATTTATTTAGACTAAGTATTTATCTTAAAAGTTTACTGTTGATTATAGATTGTGCACGTAAAATAGCATAGGCCCGATTTAATTTAGCTTTTGGCTATAAAATACGCAAGTACTCAAATGTGCCATGAAATTGTGTATACAGTCAATCGTACATATATTCAGCAGTTTGATCACACATACGCTAATTGTAATTAATTTTACAAAATTACTTGCAATTATCAAATAATTTCCAAATATATATCTACAAATAAATCCCCAATTGATAAAAATAAATAGAATAAAAAAAAGCAGCTCTACATGTAATCAAAAAAATAAATATGTAATAAAAAAACAGTCAATAGCTATTTAAAACAAAAAAGAAAAAAAAAAAATGTCAATAGATATAATTATCGTTGACAAAAATAAAAAGCGATAAAAAAAAATTCATTTAAATTATTCAAACGTTAAACAAAAAGATAAATGAAAAAAAAAAAAAAAAAACAATTGAGTACACTATGGAAATTTGTTTTTTACACCCAACATCAGCTTCAAAGAGTCACTTTATGCTGAAAATTGCAAATGTGCTTTCGTTTTTTTTTATTTTATTTTTAAAAACTTTGCAACAGTCAATTCTACGCTTACCCTGTTCATTTTTGTTGAACGCGTGGTCTCTATATGTTAAAATAAAACATATATATATTTTTATCGAAAACGTAACCTCCTCGTTTTACAAGGTTTTTGAAGTAACTAGCCTTTTAAAGTTCGTCCTGTGTTCAGTGACTGTAGCTATTGAAAAACTTCAATGCTTATCTGTGTATCCACAATGCAGCTATGTGTTATCATGAATAATACATTTTTCATTGACAAAAAAAACAACAGCTGAATTTTAAAATTTAACAAAAAAAAAAAAAATACTTCTGATTTTCTAAATTTAATACAACACTGAATAAAAGTAATTATCATTATGTAAATTTTTCATATAATTTTATATTTAATTAATTAATTTAAATATAAAAGTCATGTTAGTTTTTTTATATCTGTGGTTTATTTGATAAAAAAAATAATTAATCGTAAGATGAAGCTAATTATACAGTCAAGTAATTGGATGATGCTTAAATTTAAGTAGTTTAGGTAATCGGACCTTTAAGGTGAAAAGATAATTAAGTTTATCATCTACTCAACATACGAGAGAGAAATAGAGCCCTTGATACAAAATCTGAAGTTGTTACCAACAATGGTCACTTGAGTGTATATATAAAAAGGGTATATAGTATTATGATTCGTAAGAAAATTTTCAACTACTGTTTTAATTTAGTTTATATTGTTCTACAATATAACAAGCCAAATTTTATTATAACAAGAATTTTATTGTTTCAAAACTATTCTTCTATATATATTGATGGAAAAAATAAAAAAAATAAAAAAATTTTTAGAAGCTTATATCTCGATTGTTCAGCATTTGGCTGTCAGTTTGAAATTCGTTGTAGCAAACTGCTACTTTTTTTCTTATCCTCGTCTTGTCGTTCACTGCATTCATCCAACGTCAAGAAAAACCGACTTTATTGCAAAACCCTTAACTCTCATACTCTGATATAGACATTGACTTTATTCCTTGTCATGAATATCTAAGTTAGTAAATATAGTTCTTCAAATAATAATAATAATAATAATAACACTTTTTTTTTTTATTTATCTTGAATGTATACACGAGAAATATGTTGAAAGAAAAAATCTTAAAAACTAAAAACATATCAAAAAGTTTTGTATTTAAATAGTCAATTTTATTATATCCAATTTTTCAATAAACATAATATCGTTGGTATATAATTTATTTGTCTTTTAGTCCATCAGTCAATTTTTTTTTTTTTTTTAAAACTATACTTGAATTGATACATTAACTCTAGGATATATGCTGGTTAATTCAAAGTCTGTCAGTTGTGTATACATGCAGCTGTAATTTTTACTAGTATGGCAAAGTTTGATTAATGATGATGGAACAACGGTTATACCTAATAGATACGTTATATGATCGTTGGTTCAGTCAAGAGAGTAAAAGAGAAAAATTGGGGGTTCTGCAAGACAAAATATAGATATATATACACTTAGTTTCCGAGTGGCTATATGTTTTTTTTTTATTTTTCGATATTTTGCTTAGAGGGGGTTGATACTTGCGAGGTTGCTAACCCTAGTATATATTTGCTTGATCGAACGTAACCCCCAGATTCGTGACCAGGCATCACGATCAGTGCTCATCTTCAATGCTTGTCCAAAAATTTTTTATTATTATTATTATATTATCGTTAACACTCTTGCCTTAGATTTTCACAAACTCACCCCTTGGTACTTTGATACCCCTCAGTACTTTGTCTTCTGCAAGGGATGATAATTTCCAAACGTTTTGTACAATCTGATATGCTGTGTTTAGTATAGATATATAATTGCACTTTTGTCACGCTATAATTCAACGATTATCATTTTCATATAACAATATTAAAAATATAAAAAAATATAAAATATAATTAATGAATTTATAATAATCAGATAAATATTTGTAATTAATTTTATGAAATAAATTATACTATATTATATTGACGATTAATCATCATCATCACGTTTATTAAAATTATCATAATTTTATAAAATACAAATTGCAATATTAAAATTAAATTTTAACCTTTAATATTTTATATGGAATAATAAATTTAGATATAATTATAAATAATATATACCAATTGTATTTCTAGTAATTTTGCATGTCAAAATATATATAGCAACAAATAATTTACCCTCTGTTGTTTTACTTTTTTATTATTTTTATTATTTTTCATCCACTTTACTCAAACTTCCCTCACATAGCTAAACATAATTGCGGCTTTCACATGATGTGGTCAAAACAGGCCTACCTCAAACAACTCCCACTTTGCTGTTTAGTTATCGATCGTTTAATATAAATTGTATGGTGTCTATTAATGTGATACAATAGTATATATAGACGTTATCGTACACTATTATCGTTCAATAATAATAATATTGAAAAATATTTTTATTACTTTAATTATATGATTGCTTTGATACGGTTTGTGCAATTTTATTTCTTTTTATTCCTTTCATTTTTGTTAAATATTATTTTGAAATTTTTATTTTATGTTGTCTGACCATTTATGATTATTCGTATGAGGGACAGAGACTGAATCAATATTAACTGATGAAGTACTTTGTATCCATGTGTTCTTGTAGTCCTTCTGAGTCTATACACACTTGAGGTTGGCATGATTAAGCTGGTACATATATGTATATGCATAATCAATGTTTATTAGAGAAGCCACAGTCAAAGGACCAAGGTCTTGAATGATGCTTCTCTCTTCTTGGATTTCAGGCAAAAGCCAGTCGCGAATTATACTCTCTTCTTTTGTGTATATACATAATCAAGAAATATTGATTTGTTCATAACTCATATGCTAAATAATATAATAAATAACTAACAAAATACATACGAGATGTAAATTTATTTATCATATATAAATTAGTAAAATTTATTTAGTCTCTAATCTATTATTGATGAATAAATTTTTCGAAATTTAAATCCTATTTTATTATGTATGTAAAAAAAAAAAGGAATATAGTAAAATAAATCGATTGTCTAAATTACAAAATAAATAAAATGAAATTTTTTACACTAGCAAAGTCGAAACGAGTTAATGTTGAATAAAAAATTGACCCAAGTTTAACTATCTTTTCGTTAAAATAGTCTCATTGTCTTCATCAACTGTAACTTTAGAGAATTAGTTTTTGGCTTTCCTCCAGATTACATTAGTATTTTCTATCTTCTTTATTTCTCTTGTTGTTTTGTAGTTTATTTTTCACTTCACATATATATACATTACATAAATATACATACATGCATGTTGTTTATAAATTTTCACTACAATTTAAACTATCAACTTTGAGATAAAGAAGGATTAAAAAAAACAAAACTACATATAACAAAGTAGACATTGATAAGCGTTATGCACTTTAAACATTTTAATATATTTTTTTATCATCATATAAAAATAGCTATATAAGCTGTTATTTATTAAAATTTATTATTTTTTATATTTCTTGAATGAGATGTGAAAAAAAATAGTATTAAAAATAAATAAACCGAGTATGATTGTTGGAAAATTATTTAAAAATATAAAAATACAATTTGCCACTGTATAATTTGTTTTATATTAAAAAAAAAAAAAAAATACAGTGGTCGTAATGAATGTTTCTCTAACTATTAAGATGTATTATCAAATGTGCTATGGCATGCGGTTCTGAAGCTTTCAGCGACTAAAATTTGTGCTTAAAATTGGCACAGCTTCTGATGCACATTGTGCACTCGTGTCACGTAACCTGTTTTATGTAACGCTGAAGCTTTTGTTCACTGTGCGAATCTTATTAACGTGAACAATTTTATATAAAATTGAGTTAAACGTAGGTCTCTTCTTTCTTTTTCATTGCTTCAAGCGTATTTAGTAGTATGCTATACTGTATATATTCAAATGACATTTTAAAATTTAAAAAACAAATATACTCATATATACTTTCGAGGTATTGACAAAAAAATGATTGAAAAAAAAAAAAAAACAATTAAAGAGCAGTATCATGGAAAAAAAAGATTGATTTTCAAGTAATATTTTAAATGAGAAAAAAAAAAAAAAACAAACAAAGCTCTTGTTTTATTTTAAGTATCAAATCGAAATTATTATTAAAAAAAAAAAAAAACGATTTATTAAAAAGTTTGATTATGAAGCACTTTTTTTTTTTATCGTATGTGTCGTTGAAGAGGAATAAAAAATTCCAATACTCGGAATTTTCGGTGATAAATTTTTATCACCAACGCAGATTATATCTTGAAAGTTTGTAATAGTGGGTTGCTTGTATGTACATTTTACAATGTGTCCTATAACATGTCGAATGATAGAATTTTATAAATATAAAGCAACACCATTTGCAACAAGAGATACTAAGAGGTTCAATGGACCGAATGGTATATAAGATTATCCAAACAAAAAAAAAATTATAATAATAATAAAAATACGTAAATTATTTATGGAAGTTTTTTTTTTTCTTCTTTCAATATATAACACAAAAGTATATTTTATTGGATATTTTATTTTTTATCTTTATCGCATTTCAGCTACTTTAAGACTCTTTGTTAGATATGTTAGATTCAGTGGAAAAAATGAAAGTAAAATGTGAGGAAAAGTGCGTTTGTTGTGGTTGTAAAAGAGTTCTAAAATAATACGACGATAGTTTAGGCGCCATAGATATCGTCGAGACAGAGAAATGGGTGATTGTGAGTCGGGGTTATCGTTTGAAGTGTGCAAGATAGAGTAGAAAAAAGTAAATAAATAAATAAATAATAAAAAAAAAAAAAAAAGGAGAAAGTAAAGAATTGAAAGAAGAGCAACGAAAAATAAAGATATAAATTGGAAAAAAGCATCTCGGACGATTTAAACCAAATATATAGTATAGCACTAACTCTCGTTTGTAAAATGATAGCTTTTTTTTTTTTTTTGTTTTTTATTGCTTAAAAATTATAATTAAATTGTACAATGTCAAATTAATGTTCTGATAAAATAATTCATTGTTGAAATTTTTATTTTTCTTTCTGTGTCATTTATTTTACTTGATTATTTTTATATATTTTTTTTCATTTTTCATTATTTTTAATTTTGACTTATTTTAACTGTTTTTTTTCTGCTTGATTTTTCAGGAAACTGATCAGACGAAAGCATATCCTCTTGCACTACTGATAGATATAATGCGAGATGCGATAAGACCACAAAAAAAAAACAACAACAAAAAAAGGTAAGACAAAAATAAAAAATAAAATCACAGAGATCAGTCTGGGTAGATGTATTAAGTCTTTGATCCGCTTTGTTCAATTTTCATTTGATTTTTTCACTCTCATCACCCCCGGGAGTAATTTCCTTCGCTTTACTCAAGCATCATTTTATTTTTTTTTATTTTTTACAATGTTGATGCTCATGAGAATAATAATATCTTATACACAACCAAGTATTTCAAAAGTGATTGTGTTAAATATCCATCAAAAAAAGAAAAAAAAAAAAAACAAATGAGAATGACTTTAGAATTCAAAAATGACAAAATGATGAGTTTAATTTATTTGTAAACTACCAACTTATTCCACTTGAATTAATTCTACTTTAATAAAATTGTATTGGCGACAGCTAATAATTAGAATAATTTTTAAATTTACAAGCCACACTTGGCTTCGTGCAGTCTCGCCATAATGTCTCCCTATTTTTTTTTTTTTTTCCATACATATATTGTATGTATACAATCCTCGAGTGTTACTGTTAATGAGCCCGATAAAGGACGACTGTAACGACGCGACAATACTCAAGGGCTCGACTTATCTTTACCCCCAGGATTGAAGAATGTAAATAAGGCAAAGAGAAAAAAATTTTAACACAAAAAAAATTATAAAAAAAGTATAAACGACTATGCTATAATAATCTGGCATCTTTTTAAATGAGAAATTTTTTTTATTTTTTGCCATTTACCAAGTATAATAATATAAATAATATTTGTTAATATTTAAAATAAAATTTTTAAATAATATTTTCATCAAATACAATGTCGATGATTTTGATTAACCATTGGAAAAAGTAATTACAATCAAACGATCGGTTGATGAGTTACGCATGAATGGTTTTGACGTGAAGGGGCATAAAGAAATAAGAAAGGATTCGCATGTTGAGGGAAGTAACAACCCGTTTCGTAGTCTCTCCTGCGAATTGCATTAATTCCATGAGCGACACGCAACCCCAACCAATAAAGCACTGTAATTGCTGATGGTTCTGTGCCTCGGGGTAAACACAAACCAAGGGAAATATAGTCCAGCAAGTTTTATTCTCATTTCAACGCTATGTATTATATAATTACAGAATATTTTGATTATAAAAATAATTTAACTTTTAAAGTTTTATCAAAATACTTCAATAATCAGTGTACAATTATTTTTTATATATATTAATAAAGATAATTCATAATTGCTCTGCAAGACACAGAGGGCATTGTTTGGATGAATTTAAAATAATGATTGTACTTGATGGCGAGCGAGAAAAAAAAATCAAACCCACAAATTCAAATCTTATTCTCTGGCTCTTTCTAACTGAGAGAGACACAGAGTACAACTTATTCGAGCCACGTGCACTATTCTAATTTGCTTACGCGGTGGCCTGGCTTATACTACAATGTGCTTCACGATGGTCGCATTGGTTAGTGGCTAACAATATATACACCCCCATCCTCACTTGCGCCCCTCATTTTGTTTTACTATTATTATTATTTTCCCCTTTTTTTTTTTTTTTTTAATCTTCATATTCTCACTTGTTTTGTATTTTACTGTGAAATTCAAGTACATATATTACATACGTACGTGATATCAATGACAAACAATCATCATTTGACATGCATTATTCCGAGTCATTGTCAAAATTTTTGATCCGTCACACGCTTTCTTAACAATATACTGTGAAAATAATACAGAATAGGCTTCATTATTACTGTACAATTTCCATCAAGCATATATTTATTTTGATTAATTGCTGACATTGAAATTAAAAGTATTATATAAAAAAAGTCAAGTGCTATACCATTTTTCTAAAGCTCTTTAATTTGTTTTTTGTTTTTTTGTTCTGGCGATTTTTAAAATCATTGAAACTTGTGCTTGGTTGGTTAATGGTTATCGTGAAAATTAACATTAATATATATCAAAACAAAATAATATTTTTGAAATTGCGTCGAATTACAATTTGTTGAAATATTTAAACCTCACGTACAGAGGCAGTTTCAAATATCACAAAGCTACGGTTGGTTCATTAACGGACCTTTGTAAAATGATGATTCGGACGAGTGTCTCATCTGTCTAAACATGTGTTATACGAAACTCTTGGAATGGTTTTATTTTATAGCTCACAGGTATAAGCGAACAAATGAAGAAATAGTCGTTAACGTAATGAGTATGTATTTTATTTAAAAAGAAAAAAAAACCTTTATAATCTACGATTATTATAAAATTTATTTTAAAGTATTAAAGTTTTTTGTTAAAAAGTTGAGTTAACTTTTTTTTTGTTTTCTTTTTATTATATTGGACTTTTTGACGTTAGTCATAGTTGATTTATAATTTTTTATAAATACAAGATAAACTTTTGAAATTGTATTGACACAATTCAACACATATGTTATTCAATTATATTGCAATTGCTTTGATGATTCACATAATTAGAACGTTTGAAACTACAGACAAACGTTTGAACCACATATAGGAATGTTGAACTAGATAATTCTGAATTGTCAATTGTTGTGTTGATCGTAAATTGCAACTATCCTCTAAATAAGACATTACACACAATGCCAATCAATATTATGTTTATTATTATACAGATATATATTTATCATGTCAATAATTGACCACAATATTAATTGCAAATATATAACCTTAAAATTTACCACTAATTGTCAATTTTCTAGTGTTTGGACTATACAATATTCTATAGTATCAAATTAATTTATCAAAAATTGTGTAATTTATTATTTTATATAATAGTTAATTAATAAAAGTAGCAATTTTATAAGCTATGTTATTATGGTCATTAATCATACGGATATCTTGATGAAAAATTCATCACGACGATGTCGATAAAATTACATTGAGTTGAAAAACGAGTGCTTGTAAATATGGTGAATTTCGTTGATCCTGATAACAGGCAAAAAAAAAATATAAAAGAGAAAAAAGTATAATCAAATTTATGCGCATGTCGAGATAGTAGTTGCAAAGTATAACTATGCATTGTAAAGTGGCGCCACATAACAGGCTTTCTATACTTTTGTCTGTCTTTGTTACTCTTATTATAACCACACGACCAATGTTGGAAGAGTATCCTGTTTAGTTGAATCCTCGTCCTTTACCAAACTTTCTGTCGTTTCTGTTTTGGTGCCATCACCACTGCCGTCGCTAGTGCTGCTTCTGTTGCTGCTGGTGCTTTTACTTCTACTTGCTACTACCGCCAACATTATTTGGTGCGGCAATATCGATTGGCCCAGTTGTCCTGCGTTAGAACCCCATAATCGTACCATCACCAATCCAATCGGGTATCCTGTCTCTGTCCACTACTTAACCTCACTAAACCTTCACTTTCAACTTGCACGATAATGTAATAACTTAACTTTACAAAAACATATGCTCACGTTTTTAAAACAAAGATTTTTTTTCTTATTAACTTTTTTATATTTTTTTGTAAATTATATAAAAATATTAATTTAAAAAATCTAAACAAATATTAATTATTATTATTGCATTATCTTTGATATACACTTTAAATATCAAATTACAATAATGAATAAAAGAATTTCTGATTATTTTGGAATTCAAGTATTTTCAAAATAAACTATTATTGTACATATTATCATGCTAAATAGAATTTAATTATAAATATCATAGCACAAGAATTAAATTTCTCGGTTATTCTATACATTTTACAATTCATTATGATAAGAGATATTTTCAAAGTACTAATTGTTGTGAAAACATTAAATTTGAATGTTATTTTGTATATACATATATTGATTGAGTAGATAAAAATAAAATTGGACAGTCTTAATAAAATAATGATTGTTTCAATTATACTTTTGTATATAATGGAGATTATCATTGAGTGTATTATAAAAAAAAAAATAAATATGTTTACTCGTTAGCTTAAATAGATAAGTTTATGTGTCCTGCACCCTCCAATGTCTCGATGACAATTCTATATACAGTGAGCTTGCATACTGTGCGGTAGTGTATCAGTCTAAATGTATAGAGATATGTGGAGTTTCTCTGTGCATTTCGATATTATCATGTTTCTAGGCGCTTTAGGGCAGTGCAAAGTTTCATCAGGGTGTTTTAGTGTGGTCGCTATGGGAACAGTTATATGTATATTGTATATGAACATATATGTAGAGATGATATGGGCACAGTAGTAGAATATAGAAGGAAACTGGGCAAATTCGAGGTGAGGGCGTTAGCGACAAAGGAACTTGGGTATTATTATGTGCTGGATTGAAATGCATGACAATGCGGTGGTCGAGCAGGCGGTATACGCAAAACTCACTCTTGTAGTCACTCGAGAGCACCATCGCGGGACCGACGCGACGCCCGCACAATGCCTTGCTAACAACGTCGGCAATTAATGAATTGTCGAAAATGTATTGCCGCATAGGGAGGGATTTATGCCAGACTGGCTAAAAAAAAAACTGTTGAATAAGAGAGGATTGCTGTATGGTAAAAAGGGAAAAAAAATAGAGCTTGAAATAAAAGAAAAAAAAAATAATTACAATCGATCACTAGAATCGATGCGCGTTGTTAAGAAAACAAGGGGATGTCGTTCAATACGTCTCTCGGGAAAATAGTAGTGAGGCCTCTGTTTTTCTATACTGCATATCACGTGAGAACTTGGTTGATTTGATATCGTCATGGGGATCAAGATAGCTTGCTTTATACTTTGAGCCAAATCATTGAAAGCAATAATAGATAAAAGATCCAACAAATTCGAATGGGATTTAAATGGTCAATATACCGAGAATAATACTTTCTCATTTTTCAAAAAAACATTTACTAAAAACAAATATATATTTTGTTTATTTGAAAAAATAAATTCTTAATCAAAATTTATTAGTCAAAGTATCAAGTTTTTTCTTTAAAAGTGATGAAGAAATTTTTGAAAAATCTTCCATTTTTAGAACAAAGAAAAATTACAAAGTTTCTGTTAAAGATGATAAAATCAGATTTTGAAGTTTCATAAGTGCATCAAAGCTATTTATATGTTTAAAAAAAAAAGTTCTGTTCGTAAATTTTTAAATTTAAAACTCTTGATGACTTTATTGGAAACTACATAGACAAACTTTCAAATGATGTAGTAAAACTCATTTTACAAATTATATTCTGCGGTTGATAAATATAACTGATGATTTCTTGACATTATACATATATAAATGTTAATTTAAAATCACACTGAATAGCATAAAAATAAAGTAGATGCTTTCAAAATTATAATATTTAATGTCGCATTAATATTAAGATTGACATAAAATATTTAATCCACATTGATTTTATTACAAAATTATAAAACCATTGAGGTCATATATTTTGTTTTAAATATAAAAATAATGATTCAAGAAATATGAAAGAATAAAAATAACGTGACTGAAATTTTCCTCACTTCAATGAAAAATAGCAAAAGAGATAAATATCTATTAAGAAGCTTAAACTTAAGTCTTTATGAATCTTTGCGATTTTAGTAAAGGGGTTTTTCAGGTAAGATAAGAAATACTCAATTCAACATTGACATTGTACACATTTATCTCACTTTTTAGTATTAAATAATTCTTAGTTTTTCATTTTCAGTAAAGACGCAAGAGTTTCAAGAAAATCCGCGAGGTGCTTTCCATGGCACACTGTTAACTTAGCGTTGTTCTCTCGTGACTTTGGCTTTTTGAGCACCTTGCGATTTCATTAAAACTTCTGACTGATGTACTTTGAATTTTCTTTGTTATTAAGATTTCAAGGAGACAAATAGTTTTAAACGAATAATATTTAAAATTAAGTAACTGTAACCATATTCCAACTTGCCAAAACTAAAATTTTATTTTTCTTCAATAATACTTTTTATCTAATAATGAAAAAAAAAAAAAAAAAAAAACCAACAAACCTATTTTTTTCCAAATCAAATAAATCGACATTATATTGATGAGTAAATGAAAAAAAAAAAAAAAAAAAAAACTAGGTCAATATCCTCAATGATAAATATCTTGGAAGATATAATTTCTTAAAATCAATAAATATAATATAATTTCAAAGTTTTTTTTATAAATAGCAACGGGGAAAAAATAAACGTGATTAAATTTTTCAACAAATTTATATAATTCATTGAATAAAAAATAATCAATGATTCGTAAAGAAAAAAAAAATATATTTTGTAATAATGTTTTTTATAAGAATCGGATATACTCCCGAGGGAAATTCAACCCTATTGACGAGCCTTGTGTGTGCATATATATATACAAGAAGTCTCTTCAAAGTATTACTCAGTGTTCAAATGTATCTGTGTAAAATCTATACTATCTATATAAATACATTAAACACAAACACTTCAACACATAGACCCCTTTAACCGGTGAGTATTTCTCAGCAAGATAATCACGCCACGATAACCTGATATATATTCAAGGGTGATATATTTCGGTCGCAACAATCTTTAAATTATTGTACAACACAGGAAGAATCCCCGTGTCAATCTCAATGCTGTAAATATCCATGTAAATTTGTATATATATATACATGTAAAAACTCATTACTGTTGCTTTACATGCATGACTTGTTTCATCAGTTATATTTTAACATGATAGTCATCATCTCGTGGTCACATGATTTGAAATGATGCGCATTTGGTAGAGAACGTTTGCATTATACCGGAGATATATATTCTGATAGCTATCATCATGATAATATTATTGAGTATAAACCAGGACAATCTTGATACGCTCTTAAAACTTGTTCCAGCTGTTTGCGTTAACTACATTATGCTCTAATGCAAGCTTACTTGACATTAGGGAGCAATGGATGCGTAAAATAAATATATATATAATATGTTTTAGATCTATATTATAATAATTATACGAAAAAATTAAAAATAATACAGGATAAATTATGTATATGGAAAAGCCAAGAGGGTTGTCATCAAATTAAGTTTGCTGAAAAAAATATTAAAAGTTAATACAACATGTGGAACTTGGTATAACGCGAATGTCAGATTTAGTTTGTTTTGCATCAATGAGCTTGAATGATTCATCTGTGTCTTATTTCTGACATATTCTTTTTTTATTTTGAAAACTTATTATAAAAAAAAAAAAAAAAACATTATTCATGACTCTAATCTCAGTTGAATATAATCTTTGATTATATTTTTTTTTTAGTTCATTTATTCATACGTTATTATAATTTAGATAAATATTAAAAAATAAATAAAGTAAAGTTTTATCGAAGGGAAAAATATATGCAAATATCTGCATTGTAGAATGACATTTTCACCCTTAGTACATAACCCCTTGTGGAATCCTACTAGTCTCATATTCACATTTACTGAACGATTCTACACCTATGCACAAAATCAACCCCCACAGGCATCCGGTATTACAATCTATATCGTATCATTCCCCATGTTTTAACTACTGTGCACTTCATTCACTCATTCCAATAATTATTATTGTTATTATTATTGTGTATTGTTGTTGTTTTTTTTTTTTCTATTTTAATCGATACATGCACAGTTTGTGAAACACACGTTTATTTTTTTGTTTGCCTCAGCGTTTTACGGCTTTTTCTGTTTACTCAATCCTCTTTTTTTTTTCTTTTTTTTCTCTTCTTCATCGTTGAAACTTCAATTGGGTCACATCCAACAAGCTCCTGCATTATTTAACGTAAGGGTTGTTGATATATATATTTTTTGTTTCATTTTGTTTGTCAGAAATAATGAGAATAAAAAATTCCTATCTCATACGATTATGAGGGATTAATGTTTATGATATTGGATTTTAATATTTTCTTTTTTTTTTATTATTCATTTGTTAGTAAAATATATATTGTTGATAATTTTGGAATATATGAATAGATCAAAATATTTAAATTGCAGTAAATTTTAGATATCGTATTTGTTGGGTTGTGTGTGAGGCAATATGGAATATGGAGAAATTGTTAGGTAAGCGTCCCTTCATGAGCCATAAATTTTAGCTGGATCGGACGTTAATTGTCGAACGTCCAATTTAACAGCGATTAAACGCTTTGGCGCCATGAGCATTGTATCGGTTACTATTTGATCGAAAATAAACACGAAAACTCAAAACCATTACAAGTCTAATAACAATACTTTTGTAACTAATATAATAATGAAAAAAAAAAAAAGGAAAATAAATAAAAAACAAAATGCATATATGCTCCAATAACTTGATAATTTTATATTTCAAGAAATTTTTATATTTATTTTTTTAAATTGAATTTTTTTTAATACTTCTTACTGGTATGACGAAAAGATTGTAAATATTTTTATACAGAAGCGTAAACGACTGTATGGCTAAACTACTTTTATCATAAAATGGTGAAAGCAATAACCACAAATTTGGAAAAGACTCAAGCATATGCGAGGGTGAAGAGAAAAATCAGTTAAGCGATGGAAATTGACCGTGAAAGATTGTGCATGATTCTTCGAGTGTATATACACATCCCCTAAATTTAAAGAATATATTTTGCCAAAAGCCAAGCCCAAGGATATTTTCTTTTTTTATTCATTTTATCGTCTCAAGGTACAAGATTTATTTTATTTTTTAAAAATAGATTTTCATCAGGTCGTCTTACAAGTAAAAAAAAAAAATTTATATCATTCAAAAATTTACTAGACTTACTGCCAATAAGATAAAGCTTATATATTTATTTTTTTTTTTCAAAACATAAAACTCAAGTTATTTTAAAAAATTGCTGAATTTTTTTGTTATTTGCGAAAAAACAATTTAAATCTCGTTTTACGCGACCCCTTCAACGCAAATTAATCCTTATTCGAGTTGCCAAAACTATGTATATATTTGAAAAATAAAAAATACATTTTATGATTGTATTTGATTTCAATAAAAATTAATTTAAAAAAAATTTTTCATATCCAGATACTTGGATAATATTTTTCCATTTCATTAACTTGACTAAACTGATAAATTCAATTTAGTCAAAAATTTCATATGAGTATATCATTTAAAAAAGGCTTCATATTGAAATAATAATAAAAATTTATTCAAAATCAATATTATGTTTATTTAGTTTAATGAAAAAAAAATAGACACCAATATTTATTGTACGTTGAAATAAAAACAACACAACGTGTCGTTCTAAATACAACAACCGAGTGTCATCATAGTCAAAATAAAAATAACAACAACAACAACAACAACAATGGATACAGTGTTGCCAAATTTCAAGTAGAGGTAATCAAGTGACATGTTCAATTACGGATCATATAGCAGTCTACCACGTAAACATGACATTGGGGCTAAAGTTTATATTTAAAAAAAATGAAAAAAATAAATAAAAACAATATGGCAAATGGCGATGCATGACAAGCAGTTCATTAACCAACATATATACGTATTAAAAAAAATTAAAATAATGTAGGATAAATTTTTTTTTAAATTACCTCTCGGACAATCTGTATTGGACAGGTGAGAATGATAGACATTTGCAAGAGCGGTTGCATTTGCAAGTGTCGTGTTTGTCAACGAACACTGGGCTCAACGTTGATTGTATACAACGTAATTACCTCAACACATCCTGTTGTATTATAATATGTCCATTTGTTAAATACATAAATATTTTATAGCTATATTGAAAACCAATAATATTATATATTTATCATACAAGCACTTATGCAATCAATTCACATCAGAATATTTCAAATTAATTAATTTATAATTATTTTTAAATATTTAAAAATAATTTTTTTTTCATGCTTTTTTTTTATTATAATATTTTAAAAATATATTATTAAAAATACATGATGTTATTGAATGAATGATGGATTTATTTCATCCTCATTTTATGTTATAATAATATGCTATTGTTGCTTGATTGGCATAAATATTGTTTTAATTTGAATGAAAATTTTCTTTCAGTTTATAATAGGTAATTTTATAATAAAAATAGAAATATATTTATTAGTATAAATATATTTATTAGTTAGCATTTTGCGTGTTCTTTTATTAACAGTACAAATTTGTAAAGTAACGTTGTCAATAAAAAAAAAAATAGTATAAATGAATTGATATCGATCTGAAAAATGCATTAGTAGAAAGAAATAGTCATCAAGTTGTGAGTTGATAAAAGTATAGCAAACTTTCTTTTTTAAAAATAGAAAAAAAAACAAAAAAGTGAAATTCGAGGATATACTAAGATACTCAATCTAAAAGGGAAGAGTGCTCTTCCATTTCGTCCAATTTATCTTTTCCTTCACGTCATGAACCAGGAAAGGAATGAACCAGAGCTTTTGGATGTATAGGAATACAATCTTTACTCACGCCTTTTCGTGTGCTTTGGCTGTTAAAGTAAGTAAGGCTTCCTAATTTGTACCGATCCAATTATACTAACCCCTGGAAAATAACTTCAAGCCAGAAGTGTACATAAAAGCCTTGTTTTCTTTTTTTTTTTTTTCTATTTTTTATTTTTTTCTAACAAAGCACGAATTATGTGCAGACCTGTGAAGCATCAGCACGAGGTTAAGAATTAAACTCATAGGGTCAGGGAACAGAAGAGGGGGTAAAGCCATCTCAAACTCTGCCCATTTATTTTCAAACATCCACCGAAGCACCTAATTCGAAAGTCAAATAAAGAGTTTTCTAGGATCCAACATTTCTTTTATCTTACGAAAACAGCAGTTTTTTAAAATTATTTTTACTATTTTTTTTTTCTTTTTGCAAGTGCCAAGTGAATTCTTTTTTTTTTTTTATTTTTCATTTTTCTATTTTTTATTATATCATAAATGTGCTTCAATCAAATTTATATATTCTGAAACTCGCCACCTTTTGTTCCTTGATCTTGGTGTCTCAATTGAATTTACTCCCCTTCTGACAAAATGACACTTGTCTTTTTTTTTTTTTTTCTACTCCATATGTTTCTTGTATATTTATAAAAAGGGATCATAAACATGCACCATGTTATATAAACACAGAAATACATAATGGATATATGCTCTCTATTACAAACTAAAAATCTCGAATTTCTCTCACTGGCATTTAATGATTCTATTTCAGCTCAATTTAAAAATGTAATCATTAAAATTTCATATGAATTTTTTAATCAAATTTTAATAGATGATTTATAATTTAATAATCAACGTGTGTCAAAATTTTACATATCATTAACATTAATGAAATTCAGCCCATAAAATGCATATATAATAAAGTTATATAAAAAAAAAATCATAATAATAATATATTTTTCAATTTTTATTTAAAAAAAAAAAAAATGATTATTGAAATATTAATTGATGAGTTTTGCATGTGGTTAGCCTCTATATAAACCACAACAAAGGCAATTTTGTGCTGCGTGACAAATGACGAAGGCACGTGCGTCCAGTAGGATTACTGCGCTTTGAAAAATTATTTTCAAACGTTTTCATGTATGGTGGCAGTGATAGAAAAAGACAGAATAATACTGCAGTGATACAAAGCACCAAAAGCTTTAGGTTCCCCTTTTTATTTTATTTTTCCCTCATCAGATTGGTAGGCAAGAGATCAAACTACGCAATAAAACATTCAGCTAATATTATGGTAACCCTGAGCTTGTGATAAACACAATGATTGCTATTTTCATAATGCCCAACAATTTGTTGTGCATTAAGTCAGACACGGTTTTTTGTGCGCGTGACTCAGCAGGTGAATTGTTGTATCAAAAAACAATTTAACCATTTATAAAAGAGAATATATTTTCATCATCAACATAACCAACAATAAAAAAGGCACAATCTTTTTTCATTGAAATAAAATTTAATCTTCATAATGATATTGTATCATTTCAATAAATATACTTGTTATTGTTATTTCCTTTTTGTTTTGTTTTAAAATAATTCTAAATAATTTTTTTTTATACAACTACTATATAAAGCTTGATGTAATTAAAAATATATGTTTATTTTTTTTTGTTTCGTTTTTTTTTTTTATATATCTTGTATATTTTGAAATAAGACGAGAAAAATATGGGTCTCGGGTCGTTGCTCGTCGGTTCCGCCTGGTAAGTCAGGGGAAATTGGAAGACAAGAAAACGAGAAAGTACGGACGGTCTGACAGCGATAAAGAGAAAAGTTATACGTGAAAGTGGAAAATGTGAAAAAGAACGAAATGAAGAAAAATAAATAAATGAAAAAAATAATAATAACAATAATAAATGAAAAAAAAAATGAAAAACAAATAAATAAATAAATAAATCTGTGAGGTAGGATGGAATTTGTATTGGACCGAGGCCAGATCCTACCTCATCAAAATGTCGGAAAGATTACTGATGAAAAAACTAGAAAACAAGCGCATGAGTTTGATTGTCATCCCTCGAGGAGATGTCAGAGAAAAAAAAAAAAAATCCTTTACGACTCAGCTCGGTTATTTTTTATTTCCAAGTTATAAATATATGGGTATATATTTTATTTATGTTAAGTAAAATGACAATCCCTGTACGCATGTCGTCTCGAATACAAAATTTGACGTTAAATTTTGGATATTTTCGAATTATATACGCAATAGTGTCCTGGAAAATACACTGAAAATCATTTTCTTATTTGTTTTTTTTTTCTTTTTTGTTTTATATTGAGTTCATCTGTTTGATAAAAACGATGGAAAAAAAATAATACAGAAAAGTAAGATAAATGATACGAAAGCACTTGATTACAAGGATTTTGTTGGATGTCATTTATCCATGTTTATTTTATATACTGGAGAAAAAAAAATGTACTTAATATATATCAATTTCTAGAGAGTCAACAATTATAATGGATAAAAAAAATATCTAATTAAATTATACACGATAGGTAAATAGACTTCTAGAAAATAATCTCTGGAGGTTTTTTATTTTCGTAAATTTTCTAGATTTTTTTATTTATTTTTTCAAGACTATTTTAGGTCAAGTAATCTTTACAATATTTAAAAAAAAAAAAATATCAAACATCAAGATGCAAAATTCAAATAAAATAAATCTAAATGTTTTCCATCTTTTCATGAGAAAATTATTTTCAAAAAAGTACAATACATTTTTTTTTTTTTCTAAAAGTATATTTTTTCAACCTTAGGGTTTTTTTTATCATTATTCTTTAACCTATATTCTATATTAAGTTATCAGTATAAAAAGTTTTTTTTAAAAAAAAAAACAGAATGTTAAAAAAGGAAAAAAAAAAAGCTCAAATTGCATAACATGATTGTGATGATTTTGTGAAAGTATATAATATCGACAATATGTTACGTATATAATCTGAATTTATTATTTTCTAAATCAATTTTGTTTACAAAAGAAAATATGTTCATGTAATGGATTGGTACATATTAATGAGTTACCATGCCTTTGATGTTTTTAGCAGGAAAAAAAGGGGTGCTGAATTAAAATAGCAACTATATGACATAGTCGCTGATCCATTATAAATTTTATATCTACAATGAACAAAGGGACCTTGCTTTGGGGAAAATGTCAATCGATTTTAGGGTACATATATATATAAACCAATATCTATAGAGCTATATAGATATAAATATAAACAGTATGAAAGAAAAAAAAAAAAAAAAAAATTATTATGCGTACAGTATTCAGAATTTGAACACGTGCGGCCAATAGCCAAGGGTCGAAAATATATGCCATCGAATTCTCCTATCCCCAAGGCGAATTGTGTATATATATAAAATTCGACATCTTCTTTATAATTGTCATTTATATGTACCATCTTTTTTTATATTATACACGAGACCAATGACTGCGTTGCCCTATAATTTACCTATTTTTTCTACAGAAATTTATTGGGCTGACAACATTTTTCTAGCATCAAATAATGCTTGGCCTACGACAAGAATTTTTTAAAGAGTCGTTTAAGCCGGTCTCTATTTGCTCTACAAATTTGAAAAATATCTACTAACGCATTTTCTTATGAGAATTTTTGCCAAATCAAAATCGCAATAATACCATTTATAATTTTGAGCAATTAAAAAAAAAAAAGAATTACAATTGATATGAGAGTGAGTGGGAAAAATGACAAGCAATTAAATGTCCAAAAGACCGATGGCCGTTGTCATTTTTATAATAAAAAAAAACAAATGATAACAGTGATAGTAAATTTTTTTTTCTCTATTAAAACACGTGCATATATATCTATATATTATTTTTATTTTTTTTGTACACTATTTTCGATAATTTTATCGTCAAACTGTCACTAAAAAATAAAACATTGAGTGAGTGAATGCACACACAATAACTATGTACATAAAGTCCAATGACAATGTAAAAAAATATCAAATTTCATATTTAAGTATACCTGTTATTCTGATGGTCGTTATAAAATATATATAAAAGCCATTAAGGAAATTGATCAGTACTACAATATAACTTTATATATTTTTTTTTCATTTTTATTTTGTCATTGTCAGTCATGAACCATTGATACTATTGTTTGAATAATAATAAATATATGAATCATCATTATCTAACAGTAGGGGTATATCAAATTTCATTTTTTGTTCATGATTATATATAAATATTTGCATATATATATATATATATATTAACAGCGTTGGATATAATGAGTCTTTTGAATAATAAAAGTAAAAAGCATTCATTGAATTTAACGAGAGCTCATCTCTATAGTTAATCAAATACGCGTCCATACACCTGGATGGTCCCTGGAGATTATCAACCTTTTCCCCTCTCTCTCTCATCCCTTTCCAACCCACTTCACAAAGCCATTCAATTTACTTGCTCAAGTGAAAATCATCAGGCACGCTCGAGTTTTCATCGATATCATTTATTGTAAAAATAAAAAATATAATAGAAAATATATATGTATACATATATTCATGATTCTATTTTAATTATTTTTATTTTTTTTTTTTCGTTGTAAATTAATATGCAATAGGTAAAAGTTTGAATTTACAAGTGTAAAAATATATTCAATTTAATTATGATGTAAAATTTAATAGAATTCATAGTTCAATTCATATTTTATCATGTGAATGAATTATAATTATTTATTTTTTAAAATTTAAATGATTGCACGTATTGTTTCTGGGTCATGTAGCATATAAATTTGTTACAAGCTAATTTAGTACCATGACATACATGTTAAAAAAAAATATAAAATAATGAACGATATATAGTGAAAAATTTTGACTTGAATATCGCATTGCAATCAGCTTACCATTTTTGATGTCGTCGAGGTGACTCTACGTGCTTCGCTTACATACATTATCATGTTGAATATGTGAAAGCTCAAGAGCTGTGCTCATCTCTCTAGCTATATGCCAACATTACCGGTATATATCTTGTCACAGAATACTCATCTAAAGACCACTGTCGTTCTAGTCACGTAACTAAGGCATTTTGCAAAGCCGTATGATTATATATCTCTATCAATTTTTATACTTGTGTATAGAGCTTTTTTTTTTTTCATAGAAAATAACTGTATTGTTTTTTTTCTGAGAATTGTTCTTTTTTTTTAAATTTATAACAATAATTTATTACTTTTTTTTCTTTTGCTGAATTGTTTGATAATAATAAGAATGAAAATAATAAAAATAATATGGGTATTATTATTTGATTGTTGAGATAGTGCGTAAATGAGATCAAGTGGAAAAGTGGTCACAGTTCAAAGAAATAAAACAGTGTGGGGGGCAATGGGTTAACTTTGCTTCATAAACTAATTTAAATTTGTTTTTCTTTTCTTTTATATAAACGTTTTTAATATTGAATGCGAAACCTCAGTGTGGTTATCTTGCTATTGTCAAACAATATATATATCAAGTCATAAAGATTCTTTGAAGCAATGTTTCTATCAAATACACTAAACATTTCTACAATCTTGTGCCACTTTCTTTCGCGTAATTGAATAATATTATACTGCAAGACTCGTAAATGGAACATAAGTTTAATTTCATTATTATCATCATCTTGCTATATTTCTCTCAATTCCCAAGAGAAGATGAAACTCGTTGTGCACCTGATGCATATACCCACTGAAATTAGACTTATAATATAAAAGCAAAGCTTTTTGTATAACCTTGTGGTAAAAAAGCCAGAGGTTGTGAAAAAATAAAACTAAGAAAATAAAAATATAATATATATAATATGACAAAAGTAGGATCGAGCAAGATAAAACCTTTTTTAATGCACAGAGTAGAATTTTTATATAGAAAAAAAAAAAAAAAAAAAAAGGAAAAGAAGAAATTTATATTAAAGACAGAAGAGAAAACTCTTGGCGTTAAAAAAATAAAAATGAAAAAATTTAACTACAGCTGTATAAGTGGAGGACAAAGTCGATAAATATATTGGAAATGAAATAGCTACTGTGCACAATATATAATACTTTTATCAAAGAGAGGCTTAACATTGGTTCCACAGATTCTCTCTGTTGGAACTTAGCTTTGCGAATCGGCAATTAAGCCATAACTTTACCTTCTCTGTACTCTTTCTCCAAGTTGTTAGCCAACTCGATAGATATTTATTTGTCGCAAGTCGTGAATTATCGTTGACTATAGTACACACCCACTTATACTCGTTTCTAATCTTAATGGTTGTGTTCAATGACCTCAGAATGACCCTATTACTTGGGGCTTGGTTGTTAATGTACTCAGTATTAATTTAACCAACATTAAATTACATCAAACACTCATCATACTAAATTTATTTAAACGCATCATAAATAAATTTATACATATATATTGTACATGGATATAATGATTTACTTTTTTCGATAAATCATTGATATTAAAATAATAAAAATAAAAAAATATGATATGTTTTTTGGTCTATGGTGTGCAGAAAGTTGGATGAAACTCTTGTTCGCGTTATATGAGGTAGAATTTGAAAATCGTTGCGAAACGAATGAAGCGTTTTATCAGTAGGAGTTATACGGAGGCAACGGGTGTATGACACCGATAAGGCCATTGCTCTGTGCACCTCCGGCCACTTTAACGATAGGGGAAAATATCTGTATCGATCGATGCGTATACATATACATGCCCTACGCTGATAAGCAACAGTTTAATCGATCAAACTTATTCAACTAAATATTTATTTCAATTTTTTAAAAAATAAAAAATATATTCACTATAACAATATTATACATGAATGAATAAATAATATTTTATATATCAAAATATATTTTACAAATTTTTTTTTTTTTATCTTCAAAGATAAGCAAAATGATTTTCTTTTTGGTTTTTTTTTTACTATATGAATATCAGTAAAACAGTTGAATTCATGTATGAATTTAAAATGCTTATCTAAACAATAATAATGAACAGAAATAAAAAGTATACAAATTTTGCATAATCAATGTTTAAACAAATATGAAAATTAATATCTCGAAAAATATATTCACAAGAATGTAAAAGTTAAAATGTAAAAAAAAATTCATGTAGAAATAGTTTAAAAGTATGCAAAAATTTATTTTGTTGTTTTAGCTATTAACTTATTGTTTATTTAAACTAACTCAAGTAAAAAAATATTTTTTTTATCTTTGATTAAACAATTAACCTACAGTCAAATAATTTCTCAATATTTATGAGAAAAAAAAAAACAAAATATTTTGCATATTTATATAGTTATGTGGTTGATTTTCATATGAAAAACTTTTATATATTTATTTATTACACATTGGCGCATATTTATTCATCATGAATTTATTTTGCACAACATGAAAATTATTTATCGAAGCAATGTGTCCCTATTTTATTTATTTGTATTTCCATCTCGATAAATTGAACTTTCATCAGTTTATGTAATGTAAATAACCTTAAGGCCATTTATGATACTAGTTTTATGGAAATTTACCAGCGCCATCGTAATTGTTGATATTAGTAGTTGATCCATGTAAAATCGCCAAAGGCCAACATTAACCTCCGCACGTTATTGAATTTTATCGTTTTATCAGGATTAAGCAAGTATTATTAATTTTTCCAACGAATAAATTGAAATTGTTTGTATGGACAACAATTGACTCTTCATTATCGATATAATATTATATACAAAATAAAAATCCATACTAATTAAATTGACTAAAAAAAAGCATTGAAAAATCCAGTTTTTTAAACTTAGAACTTTGATCTTTCCCAATATTGAGCTAGGGACATTGTTGCTTGTTTGATGAGATGTCTAATGTTTGCACATTCGTTCTATCAACTGGTATTTGATTAATCAATGAGTGAGAGAGTGAATGAGTCATGTAGAGTTTATCTCTTTGTCATCTTATGGATGGCTGATTTTCTATTAAGCATTAAATACTTTGCCCAGTTTAGTTAACATCCTGTGCTTACGATACAATTTAATATATATTGAATTTAAATTTTATTTATTTATCTATTTGTCAATATTATATATAATTCTTTGAAAATAATAAATTAATAATAAATTTTCAAAGTTCAATTAATATATTTATAATACTATTCTAAAACTTTATATATTGAGATTGTAATGGAGCTTTGAATTTATCATGCTTTAAGTAATTTTAGTATATATAGTAACAAAGAAGAAAGTACTGGGGGGGATTATGTGTGGCTTACAAGTAGAAATGTCGTACAAGTACAAGTCTGTGACAAACTCACTTTAGAATATTCAAGGCAGCCATAACTTTCCTTATCACTCCAGTATACAAGAAGCCCCAAGCTATCATCATTCAATGTAACGTCATTGATGTTGTATGCAAGCTTTAACGTCAATTTACCGAAAGGAACAAAATACTTTAAGACTAAATGTACACATTTTCATCACAAAATCTCCATTATAAACGTAAAGTCACGTGCTCATAGTATACATATATTGGTCAAAGTTTTAGTTTACATTTCAGATGATTTTCTAAAATAAGATTTACTATTTTCTATATTTTTACTATGTATATATTGATATAAAATATATCAATTATTATACTTTGATTTGGCTATCAAGTTTTCCAAAATAATTTATTTAAAATATTTTTTTTCTTCTTCTCTTTGTTGGCCTAATTTGTAAAATATAATTACTTTTTCATTGTGAATTTGGCAAACATTAAATTCATTGTATCGTGGACAAGATTGACCAAGGGAAGGGCAGTTATGATGGTTTGCGTTGAACTACCGTGCTTCGGCATATTCATGAGCGCTGAGTGCGCAAGGCTTGTACCAACATTCAACTTGTATATGCATTATATGTACTTATCAAAGTATATATATGTGTATAGGTTGCTTTGTATCCCCTTCACCTCCTTGTACTGTATATTCTCTCGTTTATCCCTCAGCGTGTGCTTTCGTGAAAATTTATATATAAATGTATACATGCAAATAACGATATTATGCAAGCGTGTGGGATAGTGTGTACAAAACACCGGTGGACTATGCACTTCCTCGAATCGTAAGTAAGCTCGTTGGTCCAGTGTGTATTCAGCAGCTTTCTATATACATATATATACACACCACTTTTGATAACGAAACAACACTCCAAAGTTTTCAGACAGTTCATAAACTACTTATGTTTATTTTATTTTATTTTTTCTACTGATTAAACTTGATATAATAACCAAATTAAAAATCTTTTTCATATATGAAGAATTTGTTAACATTAGTCAAATGTATATTAGCTATAAATTAAAATGATTAGGTATGACTCAATGATAATTACATGACTATAGTCATAAATTTACAAGAACAAACAAATAATTTGAAATAGCAATATTGAGTCTATGACGATGAATCTGTCCAACTGTCTCATTTCGGGTTAACCAATTTTCGTATGCATGATGTCAACGATATATGCGTCAATAATACATGTGCAATGTTTCTTCACACATATGTGTACATATATTTACCAAGCTACACGGTATATTAACTTATGTATGATGGACATTAATCTATTTTAGTCAACGTTGTGGTGTTGTTGGTGTTTTCATGTCGTTCGTAAATCATAACTATGCATAAATAAATATATAAATCTCTATTATATTATCAGAAATGATTATTATTCATTTTTATTTATAACAAGAAGAAAGTTGTAATGGAAAAATAAAATTATTTAATAAAGCTGCTTGTATATATTAATATGTATATTGTAATAATGTCATGTTGAATGCCAGATTGATTTTTGTTGTTGTTGTTGTTGTTATTGTATATATAGTGCACAGTGTTGCACCGTGGGGTCATCTACCTTTAATTACTGCATGGGAAATCGTGTTACCTCATACTCTTTGCTTCACTGTAACGAGTTCAATAAAGGATTGTTGGCATCACCGCACACAAAACTGCCAACGAACGAGATGCGGCGTTAGTTGCGTTAAGGGGCTGTTGAACGGTGTTGCTTCAATGGCAGAGTTTAACGTGAGGGGAGAAAACGACGAGAGGCTTTGAAAACATCAACAAGAGGAGTTGTTTGCAGTTTCCCTCTAATTTTGTTGAAAACATGTCGATCTTATCGTTCTGTTTATGGCAGTTATTATTTGTACAAAAATAAAATACACAAGCTTATATTTATAGAATTTTATTATTTCTTTGAATAACAAAAATATATATTATAATAATGACTTGAATTTTTACTTTCAAGTATTTATTTTTAAATATATATCATATTACAAATTGTAAATTAAACAACAAAACTATTTGTATTTCTTTCGCAAGTTAATAATAGATTTGTATATACTCAAAACTACAATTTCAAGATAAACAAATGACAATAACTATCTATACGATGTAGATGTTTAATTTACAACTTGTTGATAAATTACTAATTTCTAGTTAACTATGATTTCCAACAAACTTGTAACATTATTAGCATAATGTAGTCAATATATTTTTAAATGACAAGTTCATAATTACTCAAATTGATGTTTCAATTACAATTTATCCAATTAAAACGCTTCGAATAATTGATTCAATTTCAATTATAAATAATAAAATATCCATCGATGATGATAAAAATGAAATAAATATATAAGTAGTACAATCTTTTTTTACGTTGTAAAAAAAAAATTGTAATAATATTCCTTGTCATTTCTATAGATGAAAAAAGGCAAGTAAAGGAGAGGAAAATAAAAAAAAAATTATCTTCAAAGCTTTTTTGATGGCTTAATTTTGATGCTACCGAATACTGTATGAATAATCCTACTACAACAGTTGATGAGAATGATATTCTTTCATATTCAATCCTTGAGCCTATTCAAACTATATAATAAGCAGTATGTATTGAACAGACTAGGAACTTGGTTTCGATTCATGGATGGGTGAGTATTGGGCTATTGTAATATTGCTACATTATTTCCCCAAAATTGCATACATACTGGTTTTACTAAAACCTTAGGGTGATATGGACATTTCCATCAATTCGTAGATTCAAATCATATTTCACATAATCATTTTGAATATTATAATATATTCACACTGAATCAAATGCAAAAGGGCATAAACACTGAATCGAATTTCTGTAATATGTGTATTGAATTGTCATGGCAACACCTGTGATACGTTGAGCTATATTGAGAATTAATAATTCATATATAAATATGAAAGACACTCGCGACATTCTCCATTGTTTGTTCAGGTGAATATGGATTTTATATAATTCAATTAAAAGCACTTAAAAGCTCTTGAATTATATCTCAATTGCAATTGAAAAATTAATTAATAATATTTATTAAAGCTAATGTTGTGATGACAATTATATATGGAAATAAAAAGTTAATAATTTAATACGATGGACAAATTGAAGATTTTTATATTAATGATTTACAATAATATGTTTTTTTTTTTTCTTAGGGAAAAAATAGACATTTATTTTATAGTATAAGAAAATTATCAAAATCTTGAGCTATATGTATGCTGTCATATTAATCATACAGAAAAAGATTTTTCCTTCCTGACTAAATGTTCACATTTCTGTCTTCTCAAATGACACTTGAATTCAACATCAATCTGACTCTTATACTACCGGTTTTTGTCACTGATTTATTGTAATTTCAAATTTTTTTCTTATCATTTTAAAACATTATTCGCGTTTCTCGTATCATTTCACTTGACAGCTACACGAATGTGTTGATTTAATTTATTATTTCATTAAATTTTCATTTAAAAAAGAGTAAATGAATTAGCTAAACTGATTACTAGTTTATTAATAAAATATTTATTTAAAATCTTCTTTTTTTTTTTATCAAAATACTCAAATTTATATAACTCAAAGTTTCAAAAATCAAATGGCAGTAATATACAACATAGTAAAAAGAAAAAAAATAAATTTATAGTTTAAAAATTTTAGCATAAAATTCTATTACAAACCGGTACGAGTCCACCCACTTTTCCTTATTTTAACACTTTCTTGCATATTGTACGTACATGAAGAAGGTCATAAAACCACATCACGAGGACTTGTTATCGGTACGTCTGTTTGATATCAGGTTTCTTTACACGATTTCTGACACGCTAACATTATATACCTGTCCACGCTTATCATTCACAAAGCTTACCACATGAAAATCAACTCACAGATAACCACCTTGTTTTATAACTATTTATTACAATCGATTGATTCAACAGATTTATATAAATTTTTCATATCCAAAAAATACGAAATAAAAAAATTTATTATTTATTTTTAAATTATGTATGCAGTAAATTTTTTACTCTTTATTATCGATTTATTTTTTTTATCTTTTTTTTTTTTTTTTATTAAGACAAAATCGATAGACCAAAGTTTCCAAGCAACAAACAATCACGATCTTTTTTTTTTTTCTTCTATTTTTATTCCCATTTAAAATATCTTCAAAAAAAAAATAAATAAAAAAAAACTTTATTATTATTAATTAAAAGTTGAAAATGTATAATGCAAAAAATTTTTAATAAAAAAATTATAGTAATTAAGAAAAATATATTTTGATTAAAATATACAATAGATTTAAAAAAATAAGAATTTATTTATATTTTTTTTTTTATAAATTATGCATACAGTATGAAAATTGAAATAAATAAATTTGAAAATTACTAGTTAGCGTGTCAAGCAGAGATAATGCATATAAGCCTTTTTGCAACACAACATTACAAAAGAACCCTCAAGTATTTTTGCTCATGTGCAAGTTCATTGGTGCACCTATCAACCGATAAGAATACCAGGTTATCCAGTTCAACATTTTCTCATTTTTTTTTTCTTTTTTCAATAATATATAATATGCATACAGGCTTTTGCGCTTTGTGTTATACACATTTGTGAACACTTTCCTTTCTTTTTTTTTTTTTAAATTCATAAGATAGTAAACAAGTGCGATTGAGAAGGGTCGTAAAGAGGGTTGAGAGTTAAAAAAGAGAAAAAAGAAACTGGTTATAAACAAAGAAAAATAAAACAACGAATATAAAAATATAAAATAAAAGAGGGTGACGACGAAGAGTGCAATCTGCACGTAAACATTAATCCCTCCACGCGGTCATAAGTCGTTTTCAAAGTAATTATTTTCAACATGAAATACTTTTACGACAAAGACAACTTTAAAAGGGAAAAAAATTAATGTTAAATCTTCACCAAGACAAAAGAATTTATCCAATTTCTTGAATATAAATAATAAAAATTTAATTTTTTTAATTATTTTTATACTGAATTTAATATTGAGCTTTTTTATTTTATTTTTTAATTTCAATGACATTGTCCAGAATTTAGCAGCCACCCCATTAGTCGTCACGCATAAACGTAATTTAGAGCGTAACTATTTTAATTTTTTACTGTCTATAAATTACAAATTTTTATCTTTATTCAAATGCATGACTAATAGTTAAAATTCATTGAAATAATTGATGCAAAAATTTATTATACATAGCTCATCAATATTGTTTATGAAGAAAATGTTTTTTTTTTTATAAAAGATTATGATAAATTTTAAAATAAAATTTGATGTCAATTTTCAAGAATATATAAGGAATATAATGATGAGATAATTGAGTCTAATTTATTTTGCAATAATAAATCGTGTGTCGGGATATATAGACAGGAAAATGAAGAAGAAGGTGCAGTGTTCGTATTAGCTCGCAGATATTGCTTCACTTGGAACTAAGGGTAATAATTTATACGACGTGAACATTCCCCTCTTGTGACTTTTTTTTTTTTTTTCACTTTCCCCCCACATATTTTTCGGTTCTGTACAAACTACCGTTTGTGCGTACGCCCGGCTCATTCTAGCGCAAAAATAAGTGAGTGTATGATGTATGAGCAAAGGGGGAATAATATGTTCAAAACGGGGAGGGAACAAAAAATAGAAAAAAAAAAATACAGATATATCAGGGTGAACCATGAATTTTTATTTTTTATTGTTTTTAACAGATAGTTTCTATTGACAAAATAAAATTTGACCACAGACAAAATTTTTAAATACAAAAAAAATTCAGTTTAGTTTTAAAATTTTAATGCATCAAATTTTTCAAATACATAATTTTTAATTTTAAAACAGTAAAAATAATGAGTTACATGAAAAACCACTTATTTTAAAATTATCAAAATATAAAAATAAAAATTAAAAAAAAAAAAAAAAAACTGATATTCACACGCGAAAAAATGATTTTGAGGGTTGAAAAAAAATTTTGTAATAAATTTCATCGGATTTAGTATATGAAAAAAAAAAAAAAATTGAAAAATATATTACTCAAAAAATTATTTTAATATGAAAAAAATCCAATAAATGATTTGTTAATTTGAATTTTGAAAAAAAAACAAAAAAATGAAATACCAGAGTAAAGAGCAAAATAAAAATAAAAAAAAGGGAGTTGCTATGGACAACGTGGTATTCGTTAATCTTTTTTATCGCCAAGTCGCCTGTACAAAATGGGATTTTTTTTTGCCAAGCTTTTCTTGTTTTATCATTATGCTGAATAGCTTGATTTGTCATCTACGTCAGTCAAATAATTAATCTAGATATAAATACACCTGTTATGAGAACATTTGAATTTATTCAAAATTCATGACGACTGATGTTGCCCGCATGTCAATCTAGCTATCAGTAATAATTGATAATTTTAGAATATATACATATCCAAAAATGATAAAATCCAGAGAGAATTAATATAACAAAATATAATAAATTAAATATGATATTCGATTTCTAATGTCGTTTATTAAATTATAAACTTGAATATTTGCAGCATTTGAATGTGTCGCGAATGTATAATCTACCATGAGATTGGAATAATGAACGAGTTCTCTCTGGTTGACGAACTTATAAATGTACGTGGTACGGGTTAGTGATCCAAAATGAGAGCAATAATTATCATCCAGTTTGTCAAATGGTCTCTTGATAGTGAAGCTATGGTACCAAGGGATATAGGCGCCATGTTCACGTCACGGATCTCCTTTAGTTTCACCGAGATGTAAATCCCATTAGCGAACTTGACGCGACTCGGTTGGCCGTCTACCACCACCACCAACACCACCATCAACATCACTACAACTATTATAACATCACTACCTTCAGTCATTACACTTTCCTACCATACTCTTGTTCATCCTCTTCTTGTATAATATTCATTTTGTATATATTGAGTTTAGTATACCTGTATGATTAAGTGCATTTCTCACTTCGTCTAGCAACGTTATATACATATCCCGATGGTTATACATTAAAGGCATGTGTCATGTGTATACACGAATAATCTCATATACCGCCACTTTCACATTATTACCAATTAGAGCAACTATGAAACTTTTGAAAATTTTCAATATAATTATAATTGTTTAGCCTTGTAATTTATCAACATATTTTTTTTTATTTATTTTTTATTCATTTTTAAATTTATTTAAATTGTCAATCCAGATTTATGATGATATCTACTTTTTTATTTTTTTCTCGTTGTTATTATTTTTCTCTCTAATTTTATTTGATTTTTTTTTTTAAATTAAATTTTATGAGGGTACGATTTCAAGGGACTCGTACGACGAGGAGATTTATTATATGATCATGAAAATATATATTTTTAAACACTGCCGCAAGGCTTTATAGATAAATGTTTACCACCATTGGTCTTTGCCTCTCTCTCTTCCAGCAATTTTAAATTACATTAAATGAGTTTTATACATAACACGTGGAAAGAGTTACAAAAATAAATATAAAAATAAATATTATATGAAATCAATGCAAATATATATTTTCAAGATCAAAAAAAAAATTTTAATAAATCAAAAAATAAGAATTAATATTAATTTATAATGATAAATTTTTATAAATTTTATTTAACAAATATTTATATATATTGTTTATGATGAAAATTTTGGAATTGTGATGCCCTGATATTTTATTTATTAAGTGAATAATCCAATGGAATTATATCACGTTTATTTCAATTTACTATGGAATTTCATGATATGACTTTGCCAATTGATTACCAAAAGCAGAATATCCCCTCGATTATTTATAAGTTGAAAATATATATATATATATGTACAAATGGAAAAGCTGCCAGTAGACGATGTGCAAGACAATTTGGTATTTCAGGAACGTCACAAAGGCGTCTCTCTATGTCTTTGATTGGTTCTCAATAATATAAGAAAAATATATATCGCCAGAGAAAAAATAAATAAATGAAAAATATATATATCATTGAATATTTATTATTATTATTATATTTGTAATATAATGATGTTTGAATTTTCGTATTTATCGAAAGATAAAATAAGATAAAATTCATCTCATTTATTAATGAATTATTAAATAATAATAAAATTAAAATATAAATATAACATGTGATTTAGTTAACATAATGAGACATAAAGTGTGTATCTATATTGTGGCTATACTAAAGTATAAGTATGGGGTTGTATGCTATATAGTCTCTTGAGACCCAAGACTACTATTTAGGCCTTAGTCGTGTTCAACTTATAATCGTTATACCAACCGCATATTATATACGCTTAGATAAGCGCATAATAGTTCATTCTAATCACCATTTAAAATGCTTTTTATAGTCGTAGAAATTTATTAAATTTATTTTTTCACAGATAAAAATAAAAACAACAACAGGAAATTAAAATGAAATATAAAAAAAAAGTATAATTGATAATATTTATAATTGTTTAAATGGAGTTTGTGTTACTTTTAATTCAACATGAATCAATGATTGATGGTTCGTTGCAACTTTGTTGTCCATCAAATATTGATTTTATTTTATTCTTGAATTGCCAACGAGTATTTTATTTACAAATGAGTTTGTAAACTTTATTTATTATTCATTTTATCATTGTGTATATGTATTCGAATTGAAAATAACAGCTGTAACTTTTATAAACTTTGATATTGTTGAAGCATAAATTATTTGATCGACGAATCATTGCTGTTATGAAATATACCTTCGTGATTGCTCAGTGAATAACGAATTTACAAAAATTTTGTTGTTTTTTTTGTTATTGAAATATTATTTCTTCAAGTTATTTCATAATTTTCAAACAATATTATTTTTTTAATATTTAAAAAGTTCTTTTCAACCCTTTTATTTGTTTCAACGCACCAACGATATAGAGATTTGAATAAATAAAATTGAAAAAAAAATAAAAAATAAAAAATAGAATATATAAAATATGCTATCCACGGAGTGTTTGAATTATGGCTCGACTATGTAAAAGACAAAATATATATATATGTAGTTGTATAGATTCTTATGTATAGCCAAACCGTGCAAGACAAATTTATAGTTTGAAACGCATCACGCGACACACGCCAGCAAGACTATGTGAAAGATAGGCATGTGAACAAATGGTATTTTGCTGAAATGCACTTTTGACTTTGTCCTTTGTGTTCGTGACTTGAGGTTGCTTTGAGAATTAGATTTGTGGTAAAATATACAAACCACTCAGACACTTATACACCTAGATTTTTAAGACGGATTGCATCATCACAAACATTTCACTTAAATAATTTATAAAATTGATTCAAAAGATTATTGGAATAATAAAATTTCATTAAAATATGAGCTTTTAATTATATCTATAAATTTTGGCTTTGATAAAACAAATAGTTCATGGAATTAGTGAAGTAACCACACAGTGATACTGAATTTGCCAGTTAAACCGAAAATTTAAACACACGATATACATTATTTAAGAAAAAGATCAGCATGTCTTGTGCATATGAACAGAAATACAAAATATACTGCAACATGTGCTACAAGAATTTAATTTAAATAATAAAAAGAAAAAATCAAAAAATCTATTTGACAATAAAACGTTAAGATTATAAATTTATAAATATTAATTAATTAAATATAACTAGCTTGTTTGACAATAAAACGTAAGGATAAAAAAAAAAATCAATATATTAAATTTGTGTTAGTGAATAAGCTGACAGAATGACGATGCATATGAGAAACATGACTAAGATACTTAGTCTAATAATATGAGATAATTAATATACGAACGTATATTGTGGCTGGTGACAAGACAGACTAACTTTCATTCAATTGGTTGTTGCATTGGTGGTGGCTTGTTAAGTAAGAAGAAGTCACGAGACATTATATATATATTTGTGTTATAGTTACATGTCGTATATACTTGTTATATAGACATGTATTATACCACCAAGAAATAATACAATACAAAAGAGATTAATGTAGTGGTGCGTATATACCACGTCGTTTAACACCACACACCAAAGAGGATAAAGAATACTGCTTGATTAAATCTTGAAATATTTTATCAAATACAAAATAGACTGTATTATTTTCTCTATATGCAATATAAAGTCTCATCCCTTAAATTCACCACACCAATAAATTTTCATACATTTATAAAAACAGAGTATTTTTTTATTTTTTTTTTCTCAAGGGGTGTGAATATATAGACACATTAATTTACAAATTGTTTGGTTTTTGTTTATTATTTTTTTTTTTTTTACTGTCTGTCATTTTGTCAGTTGTGTGTATACAAAACACACCCAGGAAAAAAATAAAATAATAATCATAAAGTCACTCTCTTTTCTGCAATAAATTCAGAAGAATATTGATTTTGTCTGTCGGTGAGACATAAAGTCTTTTGAACTTTGTCATGAGTCAGAGGCATTGTATTAAAATTAATTTTAATCTATGCATAATCTAATGTGTTAATAAAATAAATAAATAAATTTAATTTAAAAAATATATTCAAGAATATATGTTACACTATAATAAATTTTAATTACTCGAGATAAAGTGATAATTGATATTTCGTTAAATGTATATGCGTGTTTGAATAATATTATGTTGAATATATACTTAAATAATTTTATTATTTGTATTTAATTTATATATCTACACTTTGCTAATATCATATTAACACTAATAAAATTTTCGTCGCTATATAAATGTCATTGAGAGGATATTTATTTGCCGGGTGGCTGAGCCGGCAACTACGACATTCCGGAAATGTTGATGTATAAAGAGGGAGAGTCAATATTTACGTTTCGTATGCTTTTTGGCTTTTCGTTAAATATACAGACTAAACTTATTTTTATTTCAAAAGAATGTATTATTTTTTTTTAATTAATTAATCCAATTTATTTATTTTTATTCGAGTGGCTTATTTTTAAAAATATAAGTCAATCAAAATATTTAATATTTAATTTTATTTCACGTCAAAATTGTATATGTAACTTTAAATATATTTTATTAGTTTTTTTTTTGATAATTTTACTGAGAGTAATCCTATAATACTAGAGATTGTTTTTTGTTTTTTTTTTTTTTAATGACCCTTGCTAAAGTGCACGTTGTGTTCGTGCAAGGTATTATTAAAACGAGTGCTCTATGTCGTAAAAAGTCATCATCAGAGAATCCAGCCCTAGCAATGAAACTAACAATGAAAAAAATAATAATACCTGCAGTAATAAAAAAATATAAAAAATTGAGTACACTGTATATGAAATTTGAGTAAAACAATGTAATAAATATTAAATAAAAATAATATTGATGAAATAAATAAATTAATCAAGCTTTAAAAATAGCAACAGTGTGTGTATGTTCAAATGACAATAAAAATAAAAAAGTAAATTCGTTGTCTATTATATAAAAAAATAAATAAAATAAATTAAAAATAAAAAAAGTCGTGACTGGTCACCGTGAACCTGTAGCTCGATTTTAATCCCTTAATGGTTCCCCTCCAGAAAATAGAAAAATAAATAATAAAAAAAAAAAAACCGTCTCGTGTAATGTAATTGAATTTCTCTTCAGCTCTCTTATTTTTAATTCTCTTTTGTTTTTTCGTCGTTAAAAGGTTTAATGGATTTACTATCCTCCCTTTCACCCCCCAGCCTTTTTTTTTTTTTTAATTTATTTTCAAGTCATCATCTAAAATACCATCAATGATACCATATAACCTTTTGGCATTTATTTTCATTATGATGTGCTTTTTATATAAAAATATATATATACATACACAACACAATGAGATTATTATCATTATCAAAATGGTGTATCATTAAATGATAACAGCCACAACTTGTGATAAAATATTATCAGTTGAATTGAATAAATGATTATATATACTTTTATCTTGTATTGCAATTTAGTTTTGTTTATTGGTTAACTGACAAATAATAAAACCTCAAGTACACTGCAGTGTTGCAGATTGAAGTTAAATTGATGAAAAAGAAAAATACAAAAGTCAATTATCTCAGTTAAAGTATATGTGTCTCACAGCTCACTGGGGGTTATTGTGTGTGAGGCACTTTTGTCTTATCATATCGTTTGCAATAATAGTGTGGCACTAGCGCCCTCGAGGCTAACGGTAATTATTTCTAATTTTGATATTATAAAAATTCATATATAAGTTTAAACTTAAATATATATACGTAGATGATATCAAGTTTTTCTTTTTTTTAGTGCTTGGGGACACATACAAGTCTAATAGTGATTTAAAAAAATAATAATAATAATTTGATTTGTTATTTACCTGTGTATGACTCGGATTGAACATCCTCAGATGCTGGATTGAATACACCACCACTGGTATTATTTGCTGGAGCACCATTACGAATTTGTTGAACAGCACGAATTGTGTGGGTTGCCAGTAAGGATGGTCCACGTGGTGGTACTTCTGGTGGGGCTGGTTCTGGTGGTGAGTCTCGACCATTATCTGATAAAATAAAAAACAAATATTACGGCTCAGTAGTGCACGTAAAACTTTTATTCAACATAATAGAAAACATAAAAAAATGAAAAAAAAATAAATAAAGCTTCCATAGCTCATGAATTTTTTTTCTGCTTGTTGATGGCATTACAACGTAAATATTTGATTTACAACTTGGTTATAAATTTCATTAAAATATTTTTTTCATTTAACAAAAAAAAAAAAAAAAAAAAAACAACCATTATCATTACTAAATAATCATTGTTTTTGATGAGTTTAAAATTAATTTTAACAACACTAGCAGAATATATGATAAAAAATAAATTGAAATTTTTTTTTTTTAATTTTTTAAATACAGTATATATTTTGAAACAAATAAATAAAATTATGAAAATATTATGGTGATATTAAACTAATATTAAAATTATTATTATTCATGAATTCAAAATTAGTTGCATTACCGAAATTTAAAATCAACATTTAACTAGTGAATTATCCAATTAAACAATGTTACTTTTGAACTATGTTTTACCAAGTGTATATATTTGAGTTGAAATATATTGAAAAATAAATAAATAAAAATAAAATAAAGGTAATATATATTAAACAGCGTTACACATTTGTGGTGTGTTGATACACCAAAGCCAATACCATTCGATATATATTTTGTAATGATAAACTCATTAATGTGTAATGTATAACCATTAGAGGTTGTTAATTCCATATAGCACGTTATTGTAAATCAGTGTTAACAACAAAACCACGTAGTCTATCGCACGCTTTTGCCAAGTCTGACCGACTTACTCTCAATATATAATATTCGATAATGGAAATTTGCTACTGATTTGAACTGGGTCGCACCAAGAGATATATTAACCCATCTATTAATTTATTAGTCTTTTAAAAATTTACATATACTTTTTATACAAAAAAAAAAAAGCTCAACGCATATTTTATTATTTACACATGAAATTATCGACATGCTTCGTGTTTCATTTTAATCATTATAAATTAAGGTAAATCAAACTAATTAATTGAATAGAATTTTAAATAATTGTGTTTCACAAATTGATTGAATAAATAAATATTAATGACTTTTCCGTATATCGGTCAATCAGTTGAACGACAAATCAATATGAATTGATGAACATTTTTTTCTTAATTATATCATTCATTGGAGAATGGAGATTCATGTTTTTGCAAGTTTATAAATTGTCATTCAATGAAAAATACAAAAAATATAATGAAAAATAAAAAATAGATTGAAAATTTTATATAATATTATCAAAAGTAATTAAAAATTTTAAATAGCTTTTATAAACGAGTTGAATTCTATCTATGATATGTTTTTACATTATTAAAAAAGCATTTATTCTCTCAATGTTCATGTCATTCACAATTAATTTTTGCGGTTATATGCACAATGTAATAAATATTTTTTTAATTTTCTTTGTATAATGAAAATGGAGCAAATTTATAAATGTTTTTTCTTTGCTGCAATTGATATGAAAAATATGAAAAAATAAAAAAATAAAATGAAAGTTTATAGCATTTGGATATTTATTTTACAAATGCAATTTATAACATTATTTTCTATAGTTTAATTAAATCCAAATGATGATACGTTGCAATAAATTAATGTCAGTAACAGCAGTGTCAATGTTGCAACAGTTATCTCGGACAACTTTAGTCACCTCGCTCACAAATTCATTTTTCAAGCTTCAACATATAACACATAAATTCATGCATTTATTTCAATTAAATTGTGTTTTATACACATGAACAAAATTCATAACTTGAAACACGTGTTGTTGTAATATATATAATTGTATAATCAATATAATAATTAAATAATTATTATAATTTAATAATTTAATTTTCAAAATGACTGTCAAAATATTATTAACACTTCGTCAAAATAATATTATATAATTCAAAGATATAACAATCAATATTTGAATTTAATTTAAATGAATATTTTTATAATTTTTAAAATGTTCAAATATGCTTTTCACCACAACACCACTATATGATATTGGACCTTCAGATGTGTCAGACAGTGACTTTATACTGTTAGTAGTTGGCATTTATAATTTGATTGAATGGACGAATTCATTCACTTGAGAAATATACATATTCAATATTCATGTAAATAGAAATTACTTGGTGTTGTATACAACTTTGCTACTATGAGTTAGTCGAGAGCAATGTCCGTGATCGAGGGTTCGTTTCTGTTGCAGTTTAACACTCGAATCGTAGTTAATTCTATTTTACAATATTAAGGACAAGGGGATCAGTTGACATGACGCTGATTTGAGTTAACGTCTAGTAACTAACAAATTTTTTTACTTTGTTTTATTTAAACAAAAAAATTTCCATAAAGTAATTGTCTACTTTTAAATCCATCAATCATGCAATTATTCTATTTTTTTTTTTAATAATTTAAAAAAAAAATAATAATAAAAACTTGAGTTATACCTACTTGAATTTTTTATACTTAAAAAATTGAGATGATAAAGAAAATGACTTAAAAGATAAAATATTACAGGATATATATTTTTATAATAAAAATATATAAAAAAAAAGATAAAAACTTGATAGTAATGCCTACGGTTATTTGGCATAATTCCAATAAATTTGACCTCGCAAATGAGGTCTAAATATGGTGAACGATAAAATATTGCAAATTAAAAAAATTGATAGTCTAATTTATCATTTGTTAAGCTCAATTTGATGATGATTAAGTGTTTATAATATATAAAAATATATAATTCATTAATGATATAAATTTATATGTCAAATTAATAATAACAATTTCGACAGGTAATTTGTATATTGAGATAGGTGGTCATCACTTTTCTATACATGTATACTGTGTAAACATTTAATGCACACTAGTGGACCATCGATTTGTGAGTGGATAAGGCGCTTTAGTGCAAGCCCTCAGTAGACTTTGGGTTACTAATACTGCATGTATATATATATTGAGAGGAGGTTTAACGCGTACAAACTCTGACCATTGGGAACCATTTACTAATAGATGCCGCGACATCCCGCCATTAGACCACAGGGACATTCCACCGTGCAATATCCCATTGGAGATTCGGACGGAAATTACTGCCCAGCCGATCCTGTTAATTTCAACATATTCTGTGGTCTCGTGGATCTACAAATAAACCACTAGCTACCACCATTATTTGTTCGATTTAATACATTATCAACAGAAAAAAAAAAATCATTTCAACTATATTGGGAGTGAAGGTTTACGCAAATAACAGTCAATGGCAATCAGTGATAAAAGAAATAATCAAATTAACCTAAAGCCATTTGTTATATTGTTTTTACTTTTAGGTTGTCTGACTATTAGCTGTTTATACTACTTGAATTTTAAACTTTTTATTCTTAAAAATTATTTCAAGTTCCAGACATGCATTTAAGACAAAAGGATGAAATTAAAATTCTTTCTAAGAATGTCACAGACACTTTTCGGGGGATTATCTATTTTAATATCAACAGTGAATGTGCAGTGTATTGTATGCGCATAGAATGACAAGATTACTAAGATGGTTCTGTTATACAATGAAAAGTGACCACGTAAATACGTGGTACATGTAATATAGGATAGACAAAGTCCTTAAAATTTTCTCATTTTGTGGTTTGAAAACAAGTCTGACCAAGGTTTCGTGTACAGAACATGCTGTAGAGTTTACGATGCTCAAGAAGACCCTTCTGGATACCAAGCCTAAATAGGCTTTTCCAAAAACAATATAGCAATGTCCGTTAACTTTTGCATGAGCTCTACTAATACAAACTAACTTTTAACTCAGTTATAGGACACTCGCTCAACAAACTAGCTGGATTCAAACAGGGGAAAATAGTACGACATTACACGAGATATATAATATACCTTATTTAACATCAAAAACTAAAAACTATTATATACTATTATTGTCAAACTGCTAAATCAAATTATTTATTTAATACTTATTTATTTTTCTTCATTTTTCTTTTATACAAAGATAAACAATATTTACCGTTAACATCTAATATTTAATTTTGAAAAAATCAAAGTTTATTGTTTCAAACAATTTTATTATATACAATATTTAACTTTATATATAAACTCCCTACTCGACTTAACTCTTGGTTACTTCTATCGCATGAGATAATAATTTAATTATCGATGGTAATCATGTTGCTAGTACAGGACACTTTAACTATCATTTTCAGTTGATTTTAATCGATAATTTTATTAGTTACTTAACAATGTTAGTCGATGAGGGAAAAGTACTTTTTGCTATTATGAACACTTTGTACGATTTTCAAACAATTTATAAATTAAAGTATCATGAAAAAAAAAAAATAAAAAAAAATAATAATAACTAAATAAATAATTTAACTTTTTTTCACAAATAAAATAAAATGTGATTTTTTTTACGATGAAAATTTCAATTTAAAAAAAAAAAAATAAAAAGCTCATTTTAAACATACCATTATTGAGTTGCATTCTTGTATGCTCATCTGCGAATATTGTCTCAGATCGATCACTCGCTGTTGAACTTGAGCTCAAGGCACTGTTGTGCTGACCTCGTCGATTGCGCCTCCCAAGAGTACCACCACCACCACCATTACTTGAGCCTGTTTTTTTAGCTGACGCTGCGTATACTGTTTCACCTAGAAAATTATTTATTTTTTTTTTTTTCATTAATTTAATTATATAAGCATAAAAACTTATAGTTTTATAAATTAACTTTGGCCTGATTGAAACAAATTAATTGACTATGATAAAATAATAACCATTTCCATTTCGTGATCGTTCGGATGCAGTGCTTCCATTGTAATGGTGTCTTCGTGAATTTGTACTTTCCAATGGAAAGGGTGAGGCTTGACGATGATTGTTGCTCGTAATAATTGCTGATTGTGCTGGAAATGATGCTGTGATATTATCTGTTATTGTTGTACCCTCAGTATCTGATCCAGTTCTATATACACGATCTGCAGAACCTTGAAAAAAAAAAATAACAAAAAAATCAATATAATGACTTTGAAATAGATATAAATAAAACACATAATGTAAATTTTTTTTTGTTATTTAAAAATGACGATCTTTGTACTTGAAATTTTGGGTGAATGAATGCATTGAATCTAATCTTGCAAGTTTACTGTTAAATGGGGAGAAATTGAAACTCTCAGCATACATGATTTGTTCCCAAGTGATTTTGAGAGTATCTTGACTTCATTTCAACTTTGGCTTAACTATGAAATTGTTCTATTGTTTGTTGACCGGAATTTGAACGATTTACCAGTAGATGGATATACGATATTTAGCTTCCTACTTTTTATTCAAGTATTCTTTTGTATAACCTAGTGGTTGTTTTTATTTTTTCAAAACATGACTAACATTGCATTTTATACATTTTACAATCTTTAAAGTAGTCGTTTTATATTTTTTTTTACAAGCCAAAGTATACAAAAATGAAAAAATAAAATTTAACATATTCATCATATTTTGTAAAAATAATATTTTTTTATTACTGTATAATATGAAAAAAATTATTATTTTTTTTTTTTAAATAACAATAACAATAACAAATAAAAAAAAAAATTTACTATCAATTGTTGAACAAACTTTAAAAATGATTAATTTTGAGAACGACAAAACAAACTGCTGAATGAAGGACAATGAATTTTGATTATCATTTTAATTTCCGTTAAACGTGTTTGGAACAAAGGAGGTAAAATAACTACTGGCACGTAATATCCGTGAATTTTCAGAGTCTAAAGTAATAATGAAATATAAAATACCATAAAAAAAATATATATATATTTATATATAATAGACAAACGAAAAGGATGTTGCAGCGCAACAAACTATTTACACTACAGTAGATCATATCTGTTGAAGAAAGTTTTTAAATGAGATACACACCGGGCAACTCTAATCTTTCAAGGTAAATATACATACTCATCTTTGATTATTCAAAAATTGCACATAAAAATTTATTGACTATACGATTTTTGATCTATAGCTCGACATAAATCAATAAAAAAAAAAGAAAAATCGAGAATATTTTTTAAATAATTCACGCTATATGTTAATATACATATAAGCATCCAAGAAGAAGAAAAATATGATGAAAAATATAAATAAATAAATAAGAAAAAGTTGAATATTTTGAAGAACATAGTAAAGAATATGGCTATATTTATATACAGTGACTTTCCCATCAAATAGTAGATGTATACGAGTCACGGGGGAATGAAAGCTATACATTGTGTTCTGCGCTAGTAGTATAACGTTTCTTCTTTTATATGGTTGTACATAATATAAAAAGGAAGAAAAATAATAATAAGAAAAAAATATAAAAAAAATAATAATGAAACGAGAGAGAGAGAGAGAGCAAAGAGGGAAGAAAAAAAAAAAGACTGAGAGATAGTAACCAAGAGGGTGGTATAGTCAAGACTTGGTTATTGTAGGGTCGACTTGGTAGCGTTGATATTGCTCACATTAAACTTTCATATTCAATCTTGCCACCCACCATTGGGACCCACACTATGGGCCATCTAGAATCCAAGCATGAAAGGAAAAGGCCAACATAAACCCCACATGTAATTGCGTTATGCCCTCTTCTCTTCTCTTCACGACCCTTATTCACTCATCTCATCCCTCTATATACAGCTTTTTCTTTTTCAGTTTGAAACCTCACTCACCCTCAGTCAGTTAAATTTTTTCTTTCTTTTATTCTTTCTACCCTCTCTTTTAAGCCTTGCTTTGCCTTCTTCTACCACTCTCATCGTGTCCATGACTTTCTCTTCAACAATCATTTCAACTTTGTTCAAAAACTACACTCTATAGTGTAATTTAATTTTTATCTTGAATTCGTTTTTCATTTTTTTTTTTTTTCTTTGTTGTATTATTTTTACTAATCCACATGCAGATTTAGAAAAACTTTTTGTGTTTTTTTTTTTTTATTCATTTTTAAGTTGCAGAAATATATAACTATTAAAAAATAATGTCATATCATGTCATGAAATTTTTTTAAGTTGTGGTGACTTATAACAGTCAAACGATAAAGATCCTTTGAAATTTATTTTAATACATCAAATATGTATGTATATAATAATAAGTATACGTAAAAGTTTAAAGCTTCTTATACTCGTTGTACAATTTTTCACATAATTTGCGGTGGAATATCGTTTTTATTTTATCGTTATGTCATTCTTGCAAAGAAGCTTTTCTTTTTATTTTAACATTATCCAGTCGTATAATTTATTGTGAGGAAAATAATAAAAAATAAAAAAAAATATATATATATATATCGTTGAGTATTCCATTATTTCTAAATTTAGTGGCAAACCTTCCGTTTTATGAATTTTCCTAGTCGTATATATATATTTTTTGTCTTGACAAAAGTCTTTCATGGGATCACTAAATGGCCGTCGAGAGAGATGATACTTTAGAAAATTTACTGTAATATATTTAAAGTAAATATTTAAAATAGATTTTTATTTATGAGAAAAATTTGATAGATATTTTAAATTTAAAAATTTCGATAAAATGCCAATCTGTATATTATTAAAAAAATATTTATATAAAACATCATGTATTGACAGTGTCATATTATTATGAAATTGCAAGCAATGACTTGGAATATACAATTTTGTTTTTTTCAAATAAGCACGATATTTTTTGTAATAGAAAAATAATAAAAATAATAAAAAAATGTGACTCAAGGCTTGTCACGAGATATACGTTGACGTAAATTAAATGTCGGATCAGAAACACAGTTGCTGTCACTGGCACTGTCACCCTGGGAGATAAAAAAATATAAAGAAGAGAAAAATTACCATTTTAAATTCCCTAAGAGACAAGAAAATACAGTAGTATTATGAAAAATTTCTATACGTGCAATTAAAATAGAATAAATTATACAATTAAATTCAACAACGCAAAAAAAAAAAGGAAATCTTTTTATATTTTTTCATAAATGTATATGTATCAAGATTCAAGAATGAATGGATTTTCCAAATGGATATTATTGTATTGTTTCGATATAAAAAAAAAAATGATATTAAACGTTTGATATTTACTTTGAAACATAAAATATAATTTACAAACCGGAAATCATTTGTTCTGGCCATGAATTTTTATGACCGATTATATCAATTGCTTGGAACCTCCAAGCTTTACGATGTCTACGGTTATATTAGTTTCTTATCGAGTGACTCACAGAGTGTACATGTCTGACTGTGTTTTGTTTTTTTTTTTATTCCCTTTATTTTTCTCTCTTGTACAGTGACGAGGTAAAATGTATACGCTACCATTGCAGTTTACAATATCGAAATAAAAACTTTTCTCCATTCTCTTCGCATCAATTGCACATCGTATATATATAAATTCTTGGTAAATTCAACCACCACTGTATTCACCACGTTCACAACATACATCATTTGTTCTTATGAATCTGATGATATTATATACGTGTATAAAAAAAACTTTCCAAATATATTTTTATTTTTTCAGTCTTGTGGTAAAGCCTTTTATTCAGACTCACGTTTTATCTACATTATTGTTTCATGTGACTTTCAAAGCAATTTTTTTTTTTTTTTATAAATATTGAAAGTAAAATTGTAAAATTATACCTTTGTAATAATTGTTATCTCAAGATAATTCAGAATGACTAAAGTTCTAAAAGTTGATTAACATATTAAATAGAAAAAAATTTAATCCATAAAGGTTTTTTTTTTCTTTTATAATTCTCTTCAGCTTTTCCCAAAAATATTAAATATTAATTTATGAAGAATATTTAAGCATTGGTCAGTTGCAATATATATAATGCTAGTATATAAATTTAACATTTTGTCTAATCCATTCATTTCATTTACCTCAGCCAGAGAGCTATATACCAGTTCACCATCTTCTTGCACATTTGAAATATTAATCACAACTAACACATGCTCTGTCGAGAAGTATTCTGCATTATTAATTGCCTTTCAAGTACAAGTTATGGCACGTAAAATTTCCTTCAAATATACCTCACAATTAAGAATTTGCAAATGTGTATATGACTCCAAGATTAACACATTATTATTACAATATTTAAATTAAAAACGAAAAAATTATAAACTAAAGCAACATCAATAAAACTTATCTTTTTTAGTTTTATTTATTTTATTTTTCTAGTCAACCTTAAAATATTATCCACAGTGTATATATATATATAAAATTTTAAAATTAAATTATTTCCATACGATTATTTTACGTTACTCATTTATTTATGCACATAATCATAAAGTTTATAGGGTATATAGTATATAAACGTAGAGGATGTTGGATCGTGATGATGATGTTATATATACACAAGAATCTGAGAGAATTTTAAATAGTGCATAATACAATAACGCATGTGTTTAACCTTACGTCGTTAACGTTTACGTCAATATAATATGCACAGTATAGCATCTTAAACATACCCTCAATCTATATGGCGTTGTTTATATGTATATATGTATATATCAATATATTTGCAAGCTACACCACTGTTACAGATAAGATAGAGACAGTTGTGGGTAGTTTACCTGACAACTTGATTATGCCAACTCGAGTGTTTTGACTGGCAAGTGATGATGCATTGGCTCATCTACATTAGACAATGTACTGTGACACGCACTTTGCCATGCGTTACGTAATTCATTACATTATTATAATTCCAAATATATATTTAAATTTTATTTTAACACAAAAAAATATGTTAATAAAAATTCAATTAATTTTCAAGTACTAGCATATTAATTTTGCATTTAATAAAATTTTATCATTAAAAACTTGTTTGAAAATTTTGTACTATTTATTTTTTTTATATTTAAAATTTATTATTTATATTTGAGTTTTATATGTGTTTTATAAATACACTACTAGTAAAAACAAGTAAAATATTTTGAAATATTTTTCCATGTATGTAGGTAAATATTTCAGCAATAATAAATATGATATTTTATTTGGAATTTAGATATTATTGTTGAGAGTAAAATTTTGGTATGTATATATTAAACATGTATAATAAAAAAAATATATATTAAAAATATAAACGATGTCAGTATGGTGTTGTAAAATGTATTACTTGTACATGAAGACATATGCATGATATAGAGTCATATATTCATTGGTTTATATTTGTAATAGTAGTAGTGGTGGTTGGACCATGTTGTGGTAGCACATGGTGTGCAATATAAAGTGACCAGAGCTTGCAGAAATTCAACTACCACTAGTACAGTGTCATGGGCTGTCTAGAAACACACCTTATGGTTAAGCATAACTCTAGTCAATTTTATAACTCTATGAGATTTAGATGTCTACTTGCTTTCATAACTCAGTTGTGAAATATTCGACGTTACTATTTTAAGATAAACCATTTTGATCTTTTACTCTCTATTTCTCTCTCTTTTACTCGTAGTTGAAAATTTATATATATATTTATATGGAAAAAAAATATGTACAAGTTTACGAGCCATGTATAGATATATATATATATATATGCAATGTAAGGATGGAAGTAAAGACAAGTGCAAAAGATTGAAACATCTTTTTCAACCCTCCATCAAGTAAAGTTGTGGCTTTTAGCTGAGCTTAGTCTCAGCAACATTAGGGAGAATCAGCTTTTCTCTGATTTTTTTTGTAAAAAGACATCTATTAGAAAATTCATTGCTTCAAGAATTTTTACGATTTTATGACTTTACTAAAATATATTTAATACGTTAAAAATCTCTAATAAAATATAATGATAAATGTATTAAAAAAAAAAAATTTCATTGTCTTATTTAATGACGTAAAAATAAATATAAAAATAAAATCTATATACATCGTTAATAATAAAAATAAATAACAAATCCTTGTTTTTATTGTTAATCAACAATAAATATTTAATTATATATCATTTGACAAAAATAAAAATAACTTGATGATGAGGTTATGTTTTTTTTTCAAATCAATAAATGATAAAGTTTATTTAAAAACTTTATAACATATTCATGAGGTAATATCGATTGAGCTTGCATCATACATACTCAATCAGATATGTCACATTATTCAATTTTAAATTGATCAGTTTTTTTTTTGTAATTTTATTATTATCGTTTATTAATTTTTTATTAATAATTTTATTATTGATAAAAATATGAAATAATTCGATATTTTATTTTGACAGCAAACATGTTGATAAATTATGATTGAATGTTTGAGTAAATATATATAGTATATGAGGAAAAGTTGGTTAAACAAACCACAGCATCTGGGTTTTCCAAAGAAGGGGGTTTAATGATCCAAAAGTTATTGAACTGTAAAATCGTCTTTATTATTTTGTGATGAGTTTTTGATTGAAAATGACTGAACGATTTTACTTTTTATATATACAAATACTTGATAAATAAAAAAAATATATATCAATTGTTAATAATAATATATTAAATTATCTTTCAAGGTATATTTATCTTTTTTTAAATTCAACATGTTGCACAATATAACTCGATTAAATGTAATTTTTGTGCAATCAAAGAAACATCATGATACTTAATTTGAATTATTGTGAAAATGAATAATAAATATTGATTCAATAGTAATTGAATATTGGTGATAATTAATGGCACACTTGATATGTATATTTTACAAAAATAAAGGGTTAAATAATTGAAATTGTAAATGTATAAATGAATTATTAATTAGTGGTTAATTAGTTATGATAATATATGAAAATTTAACAATACCATTGAATTTTTGTTGTACTAGAAGTGAAGAAAAAACATGACCAGGACTTCTAGCATTTCTGGGTCCAGCTGATGTTGGACCAATAGCATGTCGTGTATTGTCATCATCATCATCATCACTACTAGATTGAGCACTTGGTCCATATCCGCGCCTTTCTCGCCATTCAAGGGACCGTTGGCGGCGCAAACCACGGCCCCCATTGGCATGACCACGTCCCAACGTTCCCTCACCGTCCATTACTGAAGCATCTAGACAAATAATATATATATTATTAATTTTTAATAATATAATGCACAAGTTAAAATAAATCAATTTAATATTTTATAATAATATTTGTTATTTTCTTTTTTTTTTTATCTAGCGACAACATTATGAAAATTACGTCGAGTGGTTATGACATTATAAAAATATTTACATTGTTGTTCAAACAGTGATTAGTCACGGTGAAGTGACAGTCGGTCTTGTGGACACAATCAAATTAACAAGACGTCTAGTGGACGAACAGGAGAGGGTACTTGAGTTTGCTGGCTCATCAGTCATTACGTCATTTGGATATTCAAATTATTAATCAATTTGAGAGTTTGACTGATGAGTATTGCATTGACAAATTAATTATACAAATAATTACAGATAATAATAGTTATAATAATTATTTCAATATCGAGAATAATGAAAGAGCATTTATTCTTAAAAGTATCGTAAAAATAAATATAAAATATCATAAATGAGACAATCAAATTTCGTTCATCAGTCTTAAAACTTTGTGTTATATATTTTATCACGTTGATGTAACTCTTCACTCAAATATTGACATAAAAAATAAATTAATCATTATTATTTTATATATTTCTTAGTTGAAGATATTTCATCAAAAACTTGTGTAAAGAAAATATAACTTTAAAATCATTTTAAAAAATTTAAATAAAAATTAAATGGAAAATTAAATTATTGCCAATTGATTGGAGTCAATTTAATTTTTATAAATAAAAATATAATAATTAAAGAATAATAAAAAAAAAACAAAAGACGCCTTATTGTCTTAGTTGGCAAGTATAATGAAAGATAAAAGAAATATATAAGTTGAATAAAAATTGAAGAGCAAGTGAACAAGTATAGTAGAAAAGAAAAAAAAGAATTATCGTTATTATCGAGGTTGGTCGCACGTGTATATCATTGCCAAGTGATTGCTTTTCTTTTCTTTTTTTTTTTTATTATGAGTCAAGGGGGTTTTGTATGAGAGAATGGGAAAGACGCTCGTGGAAAAGTTTTCTAATATACGTTCTGTTACAGCACCGACCATGACCAAAACTGTGGCGTGTATTGGCTTCTTGTGGGCAAATAAATGCATTACGCGATCTCTTATCATCTCTTATCATTTTTTTCAACGTCATCAGAATCATAAAAAGACTTAAAATTTATTTCTTTTTAAAATTTTTCATGATGATTCATAAAAGTTGTTGATTAATAATTCTTTTTTTAATTAGGTGTAATATCTAAATTTAATTAATTAAAATTTAAGGCTATACATATTATTTTTATCCACAATAATAAACTTTTATAAACATTAAAAATAAAAATAAAAAAAATCATCACGTATTTTTTACAGTAAACTGTAGCCTAGTGTGTCTTTTGGATTCATGGCAAAATTTACATAGAGCACGTTTACCAAATACACTAGAATAATATTCAAGAAAAGTAGCCAGAGAAAATCGGATTTTTAAGTATTGAATATAGCATAAAAGAGACTCCAGTATAAAACTGGACGATGCCATTAAGATCTTTTTGTAATTTTCATTTTTTTGTTTAATAAAAAATACATTTAAAGGTTAAAAAGAACATCTGAATGCATGAAACATGAAATAACCGATCCGTGGTTATTGCTTGAAAAAGACTTTTTGCATATTCATTGGACTGACGACACACCAATGTGCTTGGAAAAGCTCAAGTTGCAACAGTTAAGTGTCAAGTCTTACACCACAATGACTAGCTTGGATAAAAATATCTAAAGCTCTTTTTATGCAAATGATTATGAAATTTAAAAATATTAGTATACATAAATAAATTATAAATGAAAATTATATTTAAAAACAAAAGTATGTGAAGAATAAAATATTAAATTAAACAAAAAAAAAAAAAGAAGATATCATATTAATTGTCAAATTGATATTAAATTTAAAAATTAGTCAAGTTGCATTTTTAATTTATAAAACTAGATGACCTAAACTGATATTCACCGACTGTAAAATATGGCTTAACCAAAAAGCAGACTAACCAATTAAATATGTAGAGGAATATTCTAAAATTGATGAAAAAAAAAAAATGTAAAAATATATCAGAAAAACTGACAAAGGTTACACTGGGTCGAGAGGAAAACCAATATACTGTAGTCCTATTTGGTATACGAACAGAGTGAGTTCATGACGTGATAATTTATATGGTAATTTTAGGAACGTTATAAGTTCATCTATACTGGTCAAACCATAGTTACACTGTACATATATTAGATATATATATATACTCGATGATGAACTTTTGCATGATATATATATTACCATATCTAGCTGCGCAATATTATGCATCTGTTGCGCTGTGTGTGCGTCAAACACGTACTTGTTTGACAAAGAGGAAAATATCTGAGAGAGCTTGAGAGTATGATTGGAGAATTGTATTGGTGTGAATATTTTGTGCGTATATATATACACAAAAGCTTTTATGCATTATAATAAATTTAACAATTGAGTGTATTATAAAGCCAATCAAAGTTTAATTAAATTAAAAAAGTCAAGTATATATTTATTAATTTATATTTTCATTTATGCTGTTGTTATTTTACTCGTTATTAATATTTTCATCATGAATTTTGTTATTTGAAATATCATTTGTATATGTCATTTATTTTAAAGAAAACAAAATACAAGCAGTATTTCAAGATAATTATAATTCTGCTCGTACATGACACACTCAAAACTCATTAAATTTCACTATTTGACTCAACAGTTATGACAAGTTTAACTAACAACCAATTAAAGTTAATTAAGTTAAACTCTTTTGTGAGAAAAAAAAAATTTAAAAATGTATATAATACTCTGAAGTTGAGTCAAACTAGTTAAGATATCATCAAGCCAAAAATACATATCACATTGGATTATGAAAGTATAAGTTCAACGAAGCATTAGTAAAACTTGCTGATGGCAAGTGATCATGATCGGAATTTAGTCAGACAGATGATTTTAGTTGACAATACAACTGAGGAAATTCAAGATAAACATTTATAATAATATCTCAAGTTTATATATACAGTATAATAGTATTACAATAAATATATATTTTATAAAACAATTAATTATATTAAATATATAAAAATAAAAAAATAACAAAATTAACTTACAGTGACGTGTCAGGGCGGTGGTTAGCCGCTCTTGCTCCGAGAAGTTGACGGTACTGAAATCAAACAAAATAAAAAATTTAATTAAATCATTTAAAAATTAATGAAACCTAACATACATAGAGTATTTAATTATATATATCCAAATCGTAAATTCATGGAAAAAAAAAAATAGAAAAAATGGACAAAGTTTAATCCAACAAATCCGTTGATCTGGGAGGAAGGAAGGACAAGGGTCGTGAAGCAAGTACATATAGATAGTGAGTATGAACCATGTGCATGTTTAATACCGGAAGTACTTGGAACACAGGGCCCTACAACCATCACCACTACTATCTCTCCCACCAACCAACCTGTGGTTCCCGCAATCTCCGTAGAGTCATTAGCAAACCATTCATTATGCAACTGCAAAGCTGTATTGCGTCAATATGGCGGAAGAGAAGCTTGTTGTGCAATGGAGATGGTGAATTGGCGGTAAGAGGAGTGAGGAAAACACCAGATTGTCGACCTAATCGATAACAATATATAACTATCCTTGTTTATCAAAATGCCAACATAACAATACTTCTATATATAAAAAAATAATCAATCGTTCAAATATTTTTTCAATTTGTTTTTTATACTGCTAAATGTTTTATTATATTTTTCTAATTATATTGTTGAAATTTCTTTTGTTATTTTTATTTCTACGCCAATCAGTTATTTTTGAAACAATGCTATCATCAAGTTTATTAAATACAATAGATAATTTTAATTATCATTGACATATTTCGTTAAAATTTTATCGTTGATTATTTGAAAGCTTCAAATACTCTAAAGATGTTTATAAACATAAGTACAAAATATTTCCTTACAATCATAGATTTGAGATACTTATACAAATTTTATTGTACAAATCAATTATCATCATAGAGAAGTAAAGATATTTGCAATTCTAAAGGAAATACTTGAAATTGTCATATTCGATAACGTTAGATTCGCGTTTCAACTGTTCAAGACAGAATTCCCATAATTCTGTGGCTATCAATTTAGATGTATTCCCTTTTGCGATCATGACTTACGACATTTGTAATGAAGATATTTATACTGGAATTTATTTGATATGCTGTCATGTGATAACTACAAAATAATTCATACTTAAAATATAATTTTGTATATAATTTATACATACAGTTGAAATAATATAAAAGAGAATACGCTATGTATATTCATTTGAAAGTATGAAAAGTACTAAATTGAGGAAAACTATATATACAGAAAGAGAGAAAGTTATTTAACGAAAAGGATGCGTCATAGAATTTAGAGGGCCTTTGATCTAAGTTTCTGGAAATGTTGAAATGTACTTCAAGAGACAAGAGAGGACCAGTCGAGTAGTTGGTGTAATTTACTTAGTTGGATTAGACTGTAAATTTTGCAGTAGTAGTACTGTTTGAGACACCTTTTACCAATTGCTTTTAGTACCTTACTCATACTTAACTACCGACCACCGATCCATATGAATATACAAATAAAACAAATTAACCTCAACCATTATAATTACTATGTGTATTGTCTATTTGATTGTTGAAATTGCGGTTAAAATTACTGGCTTTGAATGAAAACTAATTATATTTCTTTTATATTTTTTTGAATGATATATAAAAATATTCCAAAATTGTTTGAATTTGAATTATATTAATTCAAATAAATTCAACTTATTTAATGAATATTTTGATTTCAATCGGAGTTATCGAAAATCCTTGACAAAAAAATTTCAGCACGAATTGAGGATTAATTCGTTTCATATAGATGAAAATAACATGTGTGTTACTGTGAGGTCAAATATAGATTTTATTTTTTAAGCTTTACATTTTATATGGCACTCTTTTTAAATGAATTTATTATTAAAATATATAACCCAAATTGAATGATGAAAATTGAATGAATAAATAAAGTTCATTTAAAAAGTTTTTTATGCAAGACAATTAAAAATAAAATAAAAAATTATTCTTCATTTTAGTTAAAAGTATAAACCTACGGGTTGATTTAATTTGTAGGTTTCTCACGTTTCTGTCATTTTGATGATGCTGTGTGCACACCACATTGCTAAATGCATTATCCCACAATTATCGAAATTAACTGGTTTACGAGTTTTAAAAAGCTTCCTTTTTTTTTTTTTCTTTTCATTGCTATTTTTGTTATAATTATTATTTTTTTTTTTGTTTTTTGCCATTGCAAGATTGCTACTTATTTATTCATTTTTTTTTTTTTTTTATTATGTACTTATTTATTCATTTAATTTTAAATAAATCATAAATAATGATGTACTTTTATTAGATGATGAAAAAGATAAAAAAAAAAAAAAAAAATCATGTTTTAAAATATTCCGTATGCTGACTGATAACGACGTTATATTGTGTAATTTTATTTTACAAATTTACACTTATACATAACGATATTAATATCAAAAAAATTATTTGACTATCAATATTGACTTAAGTATAAAAAAAAAAATTCGAATTAATTAAATTTTGTTGTTTCAGTACAAGGTCAAAGGAATTAATTTTTTCACGAGTAAATCATCCATTAGTAATGTTCAACACAGGTGCTAATGAATTTTGGATGCCTCCACGATATATAAACCATTTCACATAATTTAAATACTGAGTCTTTATTTTATCGGTTACTTGGTAAGTAGACTATACTCAAAGTTATTAATATACACACTTATAATAATAATTATTGATAAATTTTAATTCGAACATGTGAATTTTTATTTTCAGATTGTTAAAAAAAGGAAAAAAAAATGAATTTATTGCTTAATTTTATTTTTTTCATGTTTGTAATGATAAACATTGACATTGGAAATTCTCATCCAACGAATAGAAGATCTTTGCAAGACTCTCAAACTTTTGTTAGTAACAATTTAATTTATAGTATTAACTTTAATAATTAATAAATAATTTTAATTACATCACAGGAGTCTGTACAATCAAGAGTTAGAAGGATTTATGAACCATTCACATTAACCGTCAAAAAACCAAGTAAACCATCAATATCTACAAATGAAGTATTGCCAACTGAAATATCCACAAATGAAATAATTACAACTGAAATGTCTACAGCTGAAGTGTACAAAACTCGCATATCACCTAATTCACCCAATGTAGAATTTTTTCCAAGTCGTGGTAAATAAATAATTTAAATAGGCTAAAAAATAATGAACGAGAATTTGTAGTTAAAAAAAAACGATAAAAATACCGAGATGAAGGTTTGTAAAAATGTAAAAAATTTATAATAAAAAGTAAAAACATAAAATAACATTTAAATTTATATCTAATAATAAAAAAAAAAGCAAATAATTATAAGAATAATATTAAAATAAAAAAATAATTGAATTTAATCTTTACAATAAGATTTTGAAAATACAATTTTGTAAAACTAGCTTTTTGGCACCCTTCTGTTGATTAGGGTAAATTGAAAAGCCAGGAGGTTGGGGGAAGGGGGGTTTTGATATATACATGTATATCTATAATACAACTGTACATATCAAGGGATGAATTTGCGATTAGAATATAAGGTTAGTGATTTTAAGCTTGAGGGCGATATACGTCTTGATAAATGGATTAAAGCACCCAATATACGTACGAGCAACTAATGGCGTCAGTAACACATCATTTTCACCCTACTGAAGCACAATGTCTTTTCTATACAAGATCATCCCAATTTCTCTGTTTATATATGTATACATTGTATATATAACCTTTGAAAAGTTGTCAAAAACTTTCTACAATATAAATGTATCTTGAATTTATTAAATCATTATATCAATTCGTAAATTTTCTCCCTTCTTTTAAACTTATCAAAATAATAATTTATACACACCAGTCTCTATGATTATTGAATTATCACTTATTCAGTCAAAAGATATTCATAAAATTAATATTATTATATTGTTATTTGATATCAACACTATATTCATAATGTAAATAAAATTTTTTATCATTAAAATTATTTAAAAGCCATCTGTAATTCTATGTCTTTGAAATAAAATTTTACCATATGGCAAAAGAAAAAGCTTTAAAAAAATTATGACATTAACAAAATTATACAATGAGAATTTTTTTTTATTTTTAATCGAACAAGCAATTTATAAATTAAACAAAATTCGTTGTAAAATAAAAAAAATTCTTTTTTTATACCTCTTTCGTAATTTTTTTTTTTTTTTTTCACTAAATTTAATGAACAATTGTTTCAATATAGTAATTGCTTAATTATTATGTCATATTTTTTCATGGAATTTTTTTTTTTTTTTTTATTTCAACAAAATGAATTAATTTAATTTTTAAAATTTTTTATTCAGTCATGGGAGTTTAATTTTGTCAGTCAAATTTTTGAGCTGTAAAATGAATACTTTATTGTCATTATATTAATGAAATTTCACAGTGTAAATATGTAGGTATGTATATTGTTTACAATAGTGTATTAAATGGTAGCATAACATAGCTAAATAAGGGAAGATTTCTCTGAGTATATAGGATGTAGAGGGGCGAATAGCCAAGGGCATCACAACTCATCCTAATTACGTATACCCTCATTTCCGAATTTACTACCTATTTCAGTCGTATATATATGAAGCCAGCTTCTTTACTTAATTACTATATTACCACCGGACTTACCAAGTGGCACTTTTGAAATTGAGACTTTAATGTATTTCCGTTTTTAACTATAAGACATTATTTTAATTTTTTTATCAGTTTATAAGTGAATAATAAAATAATAAAAACAATTTGAATTTAGAAAAACGAATAAAAATCAAAGTAAATATATTTATTTATTTTTTTTTAATCCTAAATGCCTTGTAGGAAAATAAGTTTTATTTTTAACTAATTTTTTATCAAGGAAACAGATTAAAAAATATATTTTCTTTGATAAAAAGTAGAACAAACTGTAAAAGTATTTAAAGCTAATGACAAAAATCCTATTTAAAAGTTGAAAACTTTTTAGATCTTTATTTCAAAAAGGACTAATTTCACTTGTTTTTCAACGTCTAAGTTTATATTGTTTATAAATATATTAATCAATATTCTGATAGCAAGTTTGATGATAAAAAAAAAAATTAAATTAAATAATAAATATATTATAAGTAAAATTAGTTTAAATTTTTTTTTTCTAATTTTAATATATAGCTTTAAACAATTTTTCAAAACTTTTGGTTTATTAAAAAATCACCTGTCAAATTCACTCATGCGTTTCATTTTGTTCAACATCTTCCGTATATATATAGACTGGTTTTAATTTTATTTTACGAGGGTGAAATATTTTTTTATATATATATTTGCACTTGAGAAGTGACTGATTAAAGAAATCTAAGTTTCATCTGGTATCATCTGTCAGTCATGAGCTGATTAACACTACAAAACTTTATAAATTAATTGCATCAACAACTGATTTATTGATACAATAATTTTTCAATCAAATTTTAATTTTATATTATTTTTTTTTTGATTGTTAAACTTTATTGACGTTTGAAAAAAAAATATACAAAGTTGAATAAATGATTTTCCATTTATCATGATTTTTTCAGCAAAGTAATTAATTTTAACTATTGTTTGATAAATTTTTTATTTAAATTACTGTCAATAAATGAAAATATAAAGCTCGTTATCATACCAACCATCAATTGAAATTGAAAAAAAAAATTTAATAGAAAAGTTTATTTGGTAATCAAAAGTTGCTAGTTTTAACTCGTTCCTTTTTTTTTGCACACCACTGATTTTTTATTTTTCATTTTGCAAAACATATTTTTCATAGCAGCAGTGAATTTGGTAACGAAAAAATAAAAAAACAAAGAACAAAAAAATCCTCGTAAAAGTTAACTATACAATTCTAATTAAAACTGAAACAAATTAATTTTATTATGACATTTGAAATTTTTTTATGTGACCAAAAAAGTGTTTGTATATAATAAAAATATATATTTATTTGTATATGAAATGTTATTGGCATTAAATCGTGGAGAATTAATGAAACATGAAATATATAACATTCAATGTAAATAAATTATTTTGAGACAGTATCGTTAATCTGTTTGTGTTGGATTTAATCAAAAGTTCAATTATAAGCAAAATGGTTTTTGGTAATGTCACATCTATCCTACGTCGAGCTTTTCCACCAGCTTATCGAATAACAATTACCCAGTCTATACTGTTTCTGTTTGTCAATATCTCACAACACACTCTTCTGCCACACCCCTTTATTTTTCATTTCATCTTTCTTCAACACTAAACAATAATTCCCTTCATTGCGTATTAATTTACCAAAGCTCTTATCTATATTTACACTAGAGCTTTTTATTTTTTTTTCCTTTTTCTTTCCTCAATCTTTTTCTTTGAATTATCTTTTATCATTATGCTATTTTTATAATTTTCCTTCTCGCAATGATTCAATTTAATTATAACTAATTTTTACTTAATTTTTTTTTTTTCTTCTTTTTGTTTATTTATTTATCTGGTTTCTTTTTTCTCAATACTATATATTTATTGTATATAGCTATTTTCATTTATAGAATTTATATTTTTTTTTTTTCTTATTTTATTTCACTCTTTTTACGGTGGCACATTCTCGATATCACTGGTGTATTGAATACATACTCTCGTGTCAAAGAAAGAAAAAAAAAATTTTTTGCTTCACCTTTATTTCACTTCTTTCTTCACTAGAAGTCATCGCTGGTATTTCTAATAACTTTTTCTTTGCTTTCTCTTCGCATTCTCGCTTTTGTATTTTTTTATTTATTTTTTCTATTTATTTATTGTATATATAAGAACATGTCTGGAGTGCACAATGAAAATTGGTAATCTAACACTATCAAAAAGAATAAAAAAAAAACTAAACAGAATTTTTCATAATTTGTAAATTTATTGTAATCATGTTCTATATGAAATTTTTAGGTACAATTTTATTTCAAAAATACTAAACATCATTATTGCATAAATGTAATCAATTAAAAATAGTAAATACCGATAAAAATTAAACAAACTTTCTTGTAATATTTGTATTTAGACAGATGACAAGTCAATCACCTGTGCAATTAAATTTTTTTTTAATATTGATTATAAATTAATGAATACCAACGATGGATATAATTTGAAGTGGACAACAACTGGCTCCCCCAGTAGTAATGTGGCTCAAACTCATAGTCATTTAATAGGAAATTATAGGGGTTGGTTCTATATGAAATAGGGGTTGATGATACAAAGCTAACCTGGAAAAAGATTTCTTTTTTATCAACGTTCTCTTCTAGATTACCAACACGATTTATATCAACGCTCCAAATTTACCGACGAAAAGCTCAAACGTTTATTTATCGACATTGGAAATAATATTAAAATAATATTTATTTTTAATTTCAAAAATATAATTCAAGTGGTATTATAGAGAAAAAAAAAATTTATTCAATATTTTTTTTTCAAAGCTTAAATTAATATTCATTGTATTTCATTGATTAAAATATAATTTGAATATTTTTACTTATCTCGGTTTAAATATTTTTTTTTCATCTCGTCAATTGAAAATTTGTTTAATATCATTTTTCAATTGGTATTCTATTTAAAAGTGTATTATAAAATCTACCAAATAATAAAATATTAGATTTATATTTAATCTATTTTTCAATTATTTAAAAATTAATTTTGTGAATAAAAAATTATAATTATTTATTAACCGAGAATTACTTGGGGATTATTGTTAATTATTTTTTGTAGTTAATGCAATATTGAAACGACTCTATTTTATAAAATTTAAAAATGAATTTGTATTGATTTTTTTAAGCTAATAAAAAACAAGAAATTACAGTATTTATCGGGTATAAAATAATTAATGGATTGTGTCTCACCTCAGAGTGACATTCTAAAGTAAAAAGCCATTATTATCAGGTATTTGTAATGGTATTTGTATTATCTCGATATTTGTTTATTACAATTCCAAACCATTGAGTTTTTTCAATCGAACAACCAATTTAAATAAAAAAGTTTATTTTAAATATATAAATTTTATATTTTACGAGTTATATATTTATAGCCTTCAACTGTTATTTGTACTGATAAGAGTTTGTAAATTAAATTTTCAAAAAAAATTTATCACATAAATTATGTGTTACTTCAATTGTACATTTGTAATTTAATTAAAATTATCGATTTATATTTTTAAAAGTATATGTGATGTTAAAAAAAAAGTCAAACCCTGAAAGGTATAATTGATTTGTTTGGAATGAAAAACAGGATTCTGTATTTGACATATGCCTCAATTCAGGCTCAACTCACATCGTATTTTACATTCACATAAAGATCCAATTGGATTATCATAAGCATAACTATCAACAATATTTGAATAATCAGACCATCACTGCCAGCATACCAATTATTATTGCATTGAATATCCTAATAGTGCTAGTGCATCATAATAACCATAATAAATTAAATCGAATTACATTTTGAATAATTTCACTTAAATTGTGTAAATGAATATTGAACAAATGATATTGTTAATTAAAATTTAACAGAAAATAAAAAATTAAAGATATATATGTGAATTAAAAGGGAGACAAAATAATAATAAAATAAAAAAGTCAGTATTCTCAACGTATATAATCAATGAGAATTTCTTCAATGATAAACATTTGTTGAAAGGAGATAAAAAAAAAGAGGCAACTTTCTATAGGATCTTTATTAGATTATAGAAACAAGGGAATAGCACTCAAGCCTTTTGTGTAACCCACACTTTTTGGCCAAACTTGTTCAACTTGAATGTACAGTATAGCTTTACCTATCAAGGCCTTAGCTTACCTGTCCATCTGTTACGTTCGCTTTTTTCTTCTTTTCACTTGTTCACTTATTTACTCTATTTTTTTTCTTGTTTTTTTTTTTTCTACCAACAAACCTACTCTTGTACGTGAGCTTGAATTCTTTCTTTTTTATTTTTTTTCTATACAATTTTCTTCATCGACTCTCTTCCTCTCCCTGATTCACTGCTCTTTGCACATTTTTTTTTTTTTTTTCTTTTCTTTTTTTCTTTCTCTCTGCGTCTTATCCGACAAGCAATACATACAGCTGCGTGGTCTTTTATTCACGTTACACTTGAACGTTTTGAAAGAGTTCAAGCACTGATGAAAACTCACCGCACTTGACTTGACCTTTCTTGATAAATCGAAAATTCATCCACTCACGATTGAGTTTAGATTTATATATAAATACTTTATTTTCATTTATTTATTAAATATAAAAAACAAAACAAAACAAATTATTGATAAAACAATAAATCAATGTTGCTTCAATATTTAATTGAAAAAGAAAAATTAATCTAGGTAATATTTATAAATTCAATTATCTTTTCAATACTAATTCATTAATATTATTTTATACTGAATAATTATATATCATCAATTTTCTTTGTACGACATTGACAATAAATTTTCTTGCAATATTAATGCTTGATATATTATTCCAAAGTAGATTTTCAAAGAAATATAAAAAATCTCATTTTATGATGACAAAACATATTCATTGTAGAAAAAAATAATAACAAAAAAAAAAACAAAAAAAAAAAAAAATAGACATTTATACTGTTGCACAAGAACAACAGTGTCATGTGAAATGTATTGTTTATACTGTATAGTCTCACTGTTTGTTTCATAAATTATTTGTCTCATAAAAGACTGCTCTATATTTTATTCTCAACATCAGATATATATTATATATGAATACAGACTCACTTATGTATGAATTTTATTGGATTTAAAAGTAGGACATTTTGACTCGATTAGTTAATAATTTGGCATAATGCCAAATTCATTATGACCAGAAGTTTGTTGATGACTTATTGAGTTGTTTATTTTCATTGAAAAATTAATTTATCAAATAAATATAATAAATTTAAAAAATGAAAAGTCAAAAACAATATAAAAAAAAAACAGTGATATAATTATTAGTGAAAATCTCAGTAACTTAATCAGATAATGCCCTTGTGTATGGTTTTATTCAGGTCAAAGGTGGACACAAAATACACTCCAAAATAGAACACCTATGGGAGTAGTTTAGGTATTATTTGTAATTGGAAACTCCTGCATAATTATGAAGCAGCCACTGCCACCACTATTTCCTAGTAGCTTCTCGTCCAACTGGTTTGTGGCATACCAACGTTGCTCTATTCTACAACAGGGTGCTTTCGTCATTAACGTCAAGACACTTAGGTACATGAGAGCTTTTCAAGGGTTGCAACACCAGAAGCGCAACTCCAACGACGCTTCATTTACCAACCCTCTTCTCCCTCTCTTTTGTTCACCCTTAACCTCGATTTTCAACGTTTTGCATCTATTAATTTTAAATCCGGCATAGATTTTTTTTCAATTGAAATATATTTATTTTTTTTCTTTCATCAATTTTTGCTTTTAATCAATGCCGTTGTAATCAACGACATGTCACATAATATTTCAAATCAATATTTTTAAATTTACATGAGCAAATAATTTACATAAAATATTTCATAAAATTTTCCTATTCAAGTTTTTTTATATTTATTTTTAGAATTTTTTTATTTGTTGTTTATGTAAATGATTAAAAAAAAATAAATATAAATATATTTTTTTCCTCCATAATTTTAATATTATTCAATTTTTATTAATAAAATAAAGATAATATACAAAAGTATATTTATTTTTTCATTATTTAAAAAGTAAATTACAGTCTCATTAAATATTGACATTGTTCTTTGGACAGTTTGCGTGAGTTACTGAGCCGGAAACTACTGAAGAACGTCATCGTCAACTTAGCCGCGTTCAACTTGGCTTAATACTGTTTAATTATTCTTAATTAATACAAAACGAGCTCGGAGATTCACTAGTCGATAAGAAGTCTTCCCATTGCGCATCAAAGAATTTTAAAAGTAATCCTTTAACATTTGATATATACCGTTGAAAATTTAAATTATTAAACTAATGAAGAAATAAGATTACTCTTGTCTTTACAAATTTTTTAACTAAATATAAAAAATTTTTAAATCAAACTTGCATTATATATAAATTATTAATTTAAAAACATCAATGATATTTAAAAAAAAAAAATAATAATAATTTTTTATTCAATATATGATTTGAGTTATTGCTAAATTCTCATTAATATAAATTCTGGTTATTCATTACCTGACGAATGATTGGGTACATTCAAATTTCAGAGAATTATATTTTTTTTAATTATTAAATATTTGATGAAATATGAAAATTAAACAACAGCTAAAATTTAATAACAGTTAATATTGTTGAATTCAAAAAATAATATTATTACTTTCAAATTTCAATATCTGGTATTTTTATCGTTTCATTTCGAAAATAATCATAATAAAGAACTCAAACTGGAAAAAAAAAAAAATACATGCATACTGTCATATTTCAGAGAAGCAATTTAGTCAAGTACACCCGGTGTGGCATCGATGCATTATCGTTGAAACAGTTTGCAAAACTTTTAGGTCAAAAAATAAAAAAATAAAAATAAACAAATGAGTTTATATAAAAAAAAAAAAAAGATTAAAATAACAGAATGCAAAAAAAAAAAAATTCTATAGCTGCCCAGGATATAAAATATTTGAGGCAAGTTTTTTAAATTTTGATAACAATAAATAGCATAAAACATAAACAGACTCTCTTTAATCAAACAAACAAAAATTCACATTTTCTGTCAACAAAAAAAATTTAATTTTTACATATATTCATCAGTTTGTTTCTGTTTTTTTTCTCGACAAATATTCATTTATTCAAAACAATTTTTATAAAATCATTTTATTAACAAATGGATTATATTTTTTTTTAACTTTAAATTATAAATTATTAATGATTATTTATTTTAAAAAGTTTTTTTTAATAAAATACTTTATATAGTTTATTTTTTTGTGTATATAAATTTAAAATGAATTTTTCATCGACAGGTAAAAACTACCTATCGGCTATCAACAAACTGAGCCCAACAAATTTTCCAAAACACCAGTATAAATCGTTTGATAACGCCTACAATTCTCATCCCTATTTTTTGGTGTCAATATATCGTATATATATATATATCGTTTCAAAATTTGGACAATCGCCAAAAATGCGACAACATTCAAATGCTGCATGTATATATTTGTATTTATAATATATGTATGTACGTGTAGGTGTTGCTTACAATACTAAAACAATATGGGGTCACGAAGTGAAATAAAAAAACTTGCACGTACACACAATACTGTTTTACAGTATCAACGTCATTTAGGTGTGCAGAAAATAGTACACCTATATAGACAATGAAAAAAACTACTAACTGCATATTGGTGTTTGTGTATTTGTGTGTGTTTATGTATTTGTGAATTATTTTGTTCATTTCAGTGAACGACGAATTTCAACGGCCACGTGTCAGGTGACGTAACCGATATCGCTAATTGCAAAAACCAACTAACAAACACTGACCATACTCTTGTTTGCTCGTCAACTTTTTTATCCAACTAAAATTCTATGTATTTCAATTGATTTTGTTTTTTATTTATTTATTTTTTTTTTCAAACTTATTTATTCTTGTTTGTTAACCGTGATATAATTTATTTAATTACTTTTTTTTTTAACTATAAATAAAACAATGAAGGTAAATATAAATTTAATTATATTATTTTCATTGAAAATATTTATTTTAAAATACAATGAAATAATTAGGTCAATGATATAATTTTTAGAATCATACATTTTCATTCATGCTAACAGAATTTTTGAGTGACATACTGATATAAAATTTCTATTGAAAATCAAAGATTTTTTGTAACACAGATATATAGAAAAAAAAAAAAGGTTTTTACAATTTTTTTCCTCGATGATTTTTATTTTTTTTTATCTTCTTTGTCTTTACTACTTCATTTTTATTATTGAGATTGATTGATGGATAAAAAAAAGAAAAATGAATACGGTATTCATTTTCCATCCATGTATGCAATTTTTTATTTTTTTTCATGAATGATTGTTTTTGTATATAGTGAAAAAATAAATTTATGCGGTTGGATAAATAATGTGTAAATAATGCACTTATTTGTCTTAAGTCAAATAATTGACTGTAAATGAAATATATATTTTTTTTGAATTCACAATTAGCATGTTATTCAAATTAAAATATTATCATTAGTCATGTTAAATATTTGAATATAAATTTAATTGAAATATTACGCAAAAAAAAAAAATAAATAAAAAACATTAAGATATTATTTAATATTTTTAAATATTTTTTCTTTAATAAAACTAAGTGAATAGCTTCAACATTTGCTAAGATTGATTCACTTGCAATATCGTAGCGCCCTAGTCAAAATGATTGATGCAAAGAGAGTTATTTATTTGACAGAGTATTTAATCTGGCTTGAAAGAGAATCAGTCTGTCTTTAATACGATAGTAAAGATTTTTTCAAAAAATAATAAAATAAAACATAAAATTTTTTAAATCAATTTTTATGTTGTTATTTATTACTATTATTATTTTTTTTCTTTATGGTAAATATTATTCGAGTTGAGGCGTGTCCCCGAGAGTTTCAACTATGGTACATCTCCCTTGGGTCGTATATTCGCGCCTCCTTATCCACACTGATACAAATTGGATGACCCAACGTCTGAATAATCGCAGTAGGTGTTGTCAGTTCGTTTGTACCTCTCTTGGGATTTTTATCTAATAACCTGGCACCCCCTTAATGTCAAACACGACTCGTAAAGGCGTAACTTCAAACGATGAATAAAAAACAAAAAAATTTCTCATATTTTTTCTCTCGATAAGCAACTAATCACGTACTTTTGGTTTGAGTTTTTTTTTTTTTTTTTTTTTTTTTTTTATCAATTATAAAAAATACATAAGCATAATAAAATCTGAATTTAAATGCTCATTCAAATACCTAAATTATTTCAAAATCAAAGAAGATTTTTATATTGTTTTATTTATTAGTTCCTGACGAAAATATTTCTATAAATTAAAAATTGAATTTAAGTAATTAATTTATAAAAAAAATAAAAAACATGTTAATAAATAATTTTCTTTTGTTGTGATAATTTGTACGTTAGGTTTATAGAAAAAAAATTTAATATAGGTTTATAAGTAACAAAAAAAAAAAAAAAAAACCGAGCTAAAGGGAAAGCACAAAGGATGTTAACTTTACAAACTTTTTTTTTTATTTTCTAATAGAATTAAAATCATTAACCATATTACTGAAAACTTGTTAAACTTGAAAATAAATATTTACTACTTATTTCAATATAATGATAATTATTTTTTTTGAATTCCAATTCAATTAAAAATGTTAACCAATTAAAATAATAACTTTATTTTTTGTTATATTAATTTTATATTTTTAATAATGTTTTTGTAATTTGTAAATCCCTTTGCGTAGTATTGATGTATATATATTTTTTTAGTGATGTAATTGAATTGGTTTTAACCATAAAATAAAAAGGAAGATGTGTTAATACAAAATGACGGTATTATACAGCCAACAGCCAGAGCCGAAATCAAAAGCAATGGTAATCCCATGGTATTATAATGGTTAATGTAGAGGCACTATTACATTATTATTTGATACACGTTACCAATATACTTTGTAATGAAAATTGGTTGCTTCAAATCCATGATAGCCAGTACATTTCCCAACATGAAATTAACGTTGTATTTTTAAATTAATACCATTATAAATCTCAACAATGAATTTCATAATAATTACTTAATCATTGCATTATAAACAAAAGCTTCAAGAGTATATGAACATCAAAAGAATAAATATATTTAATTTATTTTTCATTAAATTTATCAAAAGAAAAAAAAAATGAAGATTCATCGTTTAATAATTTATTTCTTCTCTACATTAAAAATAAAATAAATATGCAGAATATTTATTCAAATAATTTTAAATGAGTTTTATATTATATTGTCTCTTGGAAAATTTCAAAATTTTCTAAGTTGAATTTATCTTTTAGCTTCGTTTAATGTGCTTTTCTTGATGAAAAGCATAAACGATATAACACAACTTTATATTATCCTTTTACTGTACACACACATATATATTTATAAAATTTTTATTTTCATACAAACAAAAATAACGAAAAATTTGAATAATTTTAATTTAAAAAAAACATCCAATTCGATACATAAAAATACCATCCTAATTTTAAAAAAATATATAACTATTTTTTTTTTTTTTTATTTCTTTATAAAATTTATATTTGAAAAAATTTTCTTTTATTATTTTTCAATCAGAGGACAATACCAATAATCAACAGTACTTTATATACACCCCTGTGTATAGAGATATATATATATTTAAAAAAATATAAACCAAAATTATATGACAACAAAACACTCAAAAAACTAGAAATACGTGAGTAGAAAAGAAGCGACAAGATAAAATAAATTTCAAAACTTTACAATAGTTGTCACCTATACATATATATTTATATGTGCTTGTACAATGTAGCAAAGCTGACTTTGCCAGTTACGTTTCAACAAAATATTACTCGACCCAGCTCCAAAATAAATTTCATTTTACTTTGGAATTCACTTGTATACATCCACATATATATATAATATGAGTTTGAATAGGTTGACTTTGAACGCGTGTAGAAATCCTAGAGCCACACACATTATGTCGAGAATCATGAGGGAATATAAAATACAATTTAAGAGCAATTTAAGTTGTTGGTTATATGTTCAAACAATAAGTTGAACCCGGCTGGTTAATACTGAGTTCAGCTCTATTGGTTAATTTAGAGCACACTCTCTTGCTCTTGCTTTATTTATATATATACATATTTCTCTTTATCATACAAGTATTTGCAAACATGCATAATAATATATAATATATTGGGTGGCACTTTGAATGTTGAGAATTTGACAATCTGTTACTGTAAAGATGATGAGTATATACAACTGAATATATATATATTGCATCATGAGAGTATTGACAAACATCTTCATTAACTCCAACTGCTTTGTATGTTGATTGTCAACTACTATACATCCAAAGCATCCTTCTCTCATCCTTCCAACTCTCCTCATTCTATTGTTGTCTCAAATGCTTCATTGGCCATTTACCTGTATTTCACTGTCACTATGTCGACAATAATACACTTTGTACACATATATACATCCACCATTTATACTATTGTATACATACAATACTTATTTAACACTCTTATACATATTTACATGTAAATTTGTTGGAGAAATTTGTTATTGTGTCAAGTTCATCCATATGTTTCACATATTATTATTTTATCAACACGTATACTATATAAATAAACAAGTATACATGTTTCAATTATAATTTATTGTATGTCATTTAATTTTATGAATGGACATATTATTATTAATAAAGTTATATTGTTGTTAGTTATTATTTATATTATATAATTAAATTAATATTGGTATGTTGTTGGCTTATTCAATCGTAATTCATTTTACCAATTCAAATTAATATTAGTTTGAAATTGAGAATAAATTTAAATAGTGAAATAGTGAGTAAGAGAGAATAAGAAAATTGAGAAGTTGGTATTGATGCCATGCCATTCATACATTCAGGGTAACCACCAAGAACCATTCAATTGGAAATTTGCTGTTGAAAATAAACACTGTGTGCTCACTCAGTGATAGAGGAATATTGGATTGGCTGAAATACATCACGATCCATAGTGCCAGGTATTTTCAGACGGAAACGAAACTACTCGTCCAGTAACCAACCAGGTCCTGGATTTAATTCCAATCTCAAGTCATTCAGTGAAACAAATTTTAATATTTTTTTTTTTTTTTCATTTTTCTTTTGAAAATCAACTGACACAAATAATCGTATGATAATTATTTTTCTTTTATTTTTATTCTAAATAATTTAGACTTTTTTTTAAATATATTTTTTATCTTAGATTTTATAAAATTCAATTTAAAATCAGATATTATTATGTTTATATACATGGCAATGAATGAAAGTGATGAATATTTTTTTATTTATTTTTTTTTATGGTTTACCAGTATTTTACCTAAAAAAAAAAAAGGTTTGCGGCTACTGGAAAATTAAAACCTTCAACCGATTGTAGTTGTAAATTACCGTAATTTGTTACATTGTATTGCTCTCTCAGCAGTCTTGTAACGAATCGTTAATTTTATTGTGCTACTTTCTCTTTGCAACACTTGACTTAATAGTACATTTACAAACTATACATATAAATGTATAAATAAAAATAAAATAAATTAATGTGATTAGTTGTGTTGTAAAAAAAATTTCTTTTTAATACTCGCATGATGAAAAAATAAAATAAAAAAAAATAATCTTTCCTGTTTTTTATTATCAATCATAATTTATCGAAAAAAAAAAAAAATAAAGAATCACATTACAAGTAATTACCCAAAGTGTTTTGCTATATATATATTTCACAGTGTTTATATTGTGTATGCGGATATAATGGATGAGTGGATTGGAACTCAATCCAAAGTAGGTAGGGCATCTCTGTACATTTTTGATGTACTTGCATTGACTAATGAAAATGCGCTGCATTTTGATAATTGACTCTTGTTCTACATACGTATTAATTACTCAATTACTTGCTTTGGTTAAATATTTTTCAATATCCATACATAAATTCATGATAACAGCAAGTAAATTTTGTTGATTGACTTGTTGATGTTTTTAATTTAACAAAAAAATAAATAAACTATGAATAACATTGCAATAATAATTCAAAACATGACAAGTATATCAGCTAAATTTAAAGTCATCATTTTTATTTATAATGATAAAAGTAGGTTAAACGATAGTTTTTTTTTCTCTAAATAAAATTTATCGTCGTTTATTTTTTGTTTTAATTATTTTTTGCATTTAATGGGTTTTTTTTTTTAATTTTTATATACGGTGCTGTGAATGTGTCACACAAATATATATAAAGTTGATTGATTCTCGCGTAAAAATATCAAAAGATCATGATTATTATTATTATTATTATTCACTAAATATAACGCTATATACATGGTATCGAAATACCAGGATCTTAGAAGAGGCATCGGTTTAACGTGAATTGAATCCATCTATCAAGTGGAGCCGACATGATTGGTGCTTAGGGAAGGTTTGTAGACTAAGATTAGGACGAGATAGCCTGATTGAATAGCACTTGTTACATAGGCTCTATATACGAAAAAATTCTAGAAGCGAAAAATCTTTTTGAAACTAAATCCTATAGAAATCATGTTAAAATTGAGTTTAACGAAAAAAAAAAAAATAATACCTAAGTATATATGTAAAGAAATTTATAAAAAAAAAAAATTCAAAAGTCTTACAAGATCTTAGGTTTATCATGTATCTACTCAATTGAATAAAAAAAAAAAAAAATTTAAATGCCAATAATATTTTTTCAATGCCAACAATATTTTTACGACAGAAAAAAAATTTGAAAAATTATTTTCAGTAGTTGAAAGAGACGATGGTTTATTTAAATATTTTTAAATTAATTTAAATATTTTCAAATTAATTTCAATAAATAGTGGTATTTTTAAAATGATGATTGCCATTTGATCTTTGGAAAAAACTCATGATGCAATTTCTATATATGGGCTTTGTAAATTTATAGTTGGTCATGGCAACCATCATTTACAGACAATTAACCCAACGTGAATTCCACAAAGGTAAACCCAAGTGAGACATAGTTCAACATGTATTCATCGAATATATAATCTAGCCAATGTGTCGCAAATCCATGACGGATATATTACAATGTCCTTTCGATATAACTTCACTGGCCTATACAATATTATAAATTAACCATATCATATGAAAATTTATGTATTTCCAATATCGAATAATATCGATTCTATTATACATGAATATTACATTAACCATATAATTTTCAAACCTAATTAAATATAATTATGTATTATCAATTTTGAAAATTTATATTCATTATAAATAAATAAAAAATAATAAAAATAAAAATATATATAAATTAATGTAAATTGCAATTAATGTAATCCCCAGTATAATTTAAATTTCAAAAATAATTGTTTGTTAATTAATTTAAATTTAAAGCAATTTGTTGTTTTATATATGTATTTGACAAAGAAAAATATTCATAGCCTTTTTTGACATTTAACAAATAGTATTTTAGACCTTTTTAAACACAAAGTCGTGTATTGGTCACCATAGAATCCTTAATAAATCACGTATTTGTTTTTTATTTGTCGAAGGCGAGACACATCTTATACACGAGAGCATGCCTTCACGAATATACATGTATATATATTTACAGCAACGAGGAAACACCTATCTCGTTTGTCCTGTACTTTCATATATCAAGTGTAACGTACCAAGTGAATTATGTCCTTACAATTTTCAAGTACAAAACCACAAAATAATATTTATTATGATGAATTTATTTTTAAATTTCACCTTGTAATATACACGGTATTATATTCATTTTTTTTTCTTTTTTTATTAAAAAAAGAATCATTTTTAATAAAATGAATAAATAATTAATTTAAAATAATATCATGCATAAATCTTGGTTTAAAAAAAATAGGGTCAGAATATGAATTAATTGATATATATATATATATATATATTAAATTTTGTGATCTGTGTAAATCTATATTAAAAGCAGTATACATAATAAATGAGATTACCCCTATCTCTGATTCAACTGTCAAAAGCATGTACCAATGAATTCATGTATGATGAAAATCGATAATGTTAAGTAACACAAGGGGTTATATATATGCGGGCAGATGAGTTAAACAATTTAAACATCAGACTATGCATACTTGTGGCAAATTCAGCATTACTCTATCTCTTATCATCAAAGAGATGAGTATTTTTGATGAAGTAACTGCTGACGTTGAAGATAACACAATTTCACATTAATGCTTCAATATATATTAGTCTAAATATTCATTATCGATAAAATTATCTGTAATTATTTTGTCAATATATTGCATAACATATTGATGTTTTTTATTTCAACAAGAACAATCATTTAATAAGCATCTGTTTTATTTTTTTTTCAATTCTGTGAACTGAAGGTTTAATAAATAATTTCTAGAATCGCTCTTGATAATTTTTATTAATGTACTATTCAATCGATACTGGAAATTGACACGAAGCATCAATTGTTAACAATCAAATCAATTTTTTAACAAGTTAAAATCAAGTGATATTGAAGACAGAATATATAATTACATCCTCTTGATTTGAAATATATTGATTTATCAAGGTAACATCATCTCATTGGACATAACATGGTAAACCGCAATACATAGTATTCCTCTTATTTTATCCCTCTTTACTGCACCCCTTCAAACACCTCGATTGGAATGCTAGTCCAATTATCTACATAGGCATTGACCGTTCTCTAACTGATAATAGTTACACGGCCACCAATTAATTTTGCAACGGACATTTCATGTTCATTTAAATTGTATCATCATCATTTATAAAATAATAGTTTTTTTGTTTTTGTCATAGAAAAAAAAAAACATTTAACAGCTTAATTTCAATTCCAACTTTATTAAATAAATTAAAAATAAAAATTATGAAAATATAAAAAAATAAAAAAAACAAACAAATTCTATAAATTTAAATTGCAAATTTTTTTTATCAAAAAGAGGAAGGGTATTATTCAACTTTTAGTATTTTTGCATGTGACATTCTTAATTATATTTGAACAATGAAAAAATATTTATCGTTAATTTTTTTTATATAACACTCTTGGAAAAATAAAAAATTATTTGATTTAAATAAAATAGATGAGATAATAGACAGATTCATGTGGTAAAATAAAAAAAATATTCAAACATATTCGAAGCTGTATTATTCTTGTTGATTTGCATATTGAATTTTTGTTTTCTATTTTATTTTGCTACATTCACTATTTTTATTTCCTATTTTTTTATCTATTTAAAAAGTTTGAAAGCTTTTATGATCACGTTGTAAAATAATTACATGGTGTAACGTAAATTTTAACGTTGTGTGTTTATGTATATATGTGTATAGATAGATGTATGGCACCTCGTCCATCGTTCTTTGTCCTTTTCAAAACTTGCAATCATGCTAAGCCTCCATTAAACGTCCTATTCACTATAATTCAGCATGGACATAAATGCAGCATATTGTATATGCGTACATACGCAACCCCTCAATAGGCAGATTGCTAAACCACACACAGTACAAGTTCCGATAAACTACTCGAGTATATTTTTTTGAAAATTCATCATTAAAAATTCTCATCACGTTTAATATTACTCCATTGAATTACAATCATTTTTATGTTTGATAGAATATTGCCAAAATATATATCTAAACTCGTCAGTCACTGTCAAAAATTTTTTAAAAATATTTCAAGTAGTACAAGTCAATATTTGTGATGACGTGTATAAAATAAAAAATCAAAGCTGTGGTTTATACATATTTTTTTTTTGTCTTTGAATATTATTTTTTTTACAAACGATACTTGTAAATGGTCTTTGTTTTTCGAGCTGGTTTTTGTAATCACTTATTCCTTGAACTTCTGACACAAAGATTCAAAATTAAATCGATATGAAATCTCCCGATATTTTATTCATGAATATTTTAATTTTTTTCGCTTGACTGCATCTCACTTAAGTGTTGGTATATCTTTGAGAAAACTTTTTCAATGAGATTCATGATAAAGCCTGATACCTTCATGGTACTATGGAAATTTTTTGTTTTATCATTTATTTTTTTTCTTTTTTTTTTCTTTTTTAATAATAAAAAACTAAAGAAAAATTTAACGAGTTAATAGCCTTATGATATATTAATTTGAAAAAATTAATAATCTTTTTATATAATTTTTATTGCATTTATTATTTGAAAATTTTTTTGATAGAAAATATAATCTTTAAAAAAGTCATGATTAATAAAGCTATGAATATTTATACTTTATGATTTGAAAAAGTAAATATTTATGTTGAAGAGATATATCATTGCACAGTAGTTTACAAAGTCTGTAAAATAGCGTTTGCATTACTCTGTAAATACCATTAGAAATTTTGAAATGAATTTTCAACATTGTAATAGTAAATAATAATAATAATAATATTTTCTTTAAATTTGAAATAAGATGTAATGTTATTATTTATATTTACATTATATAAAATCGTAAAAAAAATCAGAGTAAAATTATTTTTATATTTACAATTAATGCAAAAACACGTTTTTAGAATAAACAATCAATATTACAATATTTAAAGAGTAATAAATTTTTTTTTTTTCATCGTGTGTATTATTAAAATCCAGTGTGTGCATTGGTACTTTTGCTAAGTGGTTGTATCCCTGAAAACCCCTGATATTTATTCACTTCATCGTCCTTGGTTTAAACAGAGTGTTACTGTTTCACAGTGAACTTTTAAATATATATATATAGTATATGAATGTATATAGATTGAGCCAACAAAGCCTCTTTAATGCAAGATACAAGGCATCTCACTTCACCTTCTTATACATGGACAGACAAACCACTTTGCAAAATATTCACCCAAGGCTTTCTTGACATGAAGACCAGCTGTGTATTATAAGCCCAGATTCACTAAATATTATACACATCGATTATACAACTTATTATCACCGTATAAATTAAATTAATATTTTAAAATGAGTGATTGTTAAATAGCTCGAATAATACAAGTATCATTTAAGTTAAAATAAATTAAAGACACAGTCAAACTTTATACTTTACATTTTATATAATTTATGTCAACACAAATATTGACTTGTACTACTTGAAATTGAATACAACTTACTGCTGAATTTTTAGCTTTTTTATTTTTCATTTTATTTATCTATTTTGACATGCGTACAAAAATTGTATTATTTTTTTTTCATTTCAAATTGAAATGTAGAAAAAATAAAGAAAATAATAATTTTCCAGAAAATTTGTAACACAATATTTGAAGTATATATAGAGATATGTTTTTAATTTGAAAAAAAATAAATAAAAATGGAAACAGCCAACTACGTGAACGTGCAGTTATTTTTTTTTTTTCTTTTCCATTGTTTTATTTTTTTAGTTTATTCGTAGAATATATTTTTTTTTTCTGTGATATGAAGAAAAAAAGTGTGAACTGAAACAAAAGCGTTGGAAAAAAAAAGACAAAAGGAATGTCTCTGCCAGAAAAGGCAGTCACGTGTCCATGCTTCGTGAGCAAAGCGATAATACCCTACCAAGTTATATTATTATTATTATTATTTATTATTATTATAACTATATAGATATAATATTTTGCAATTACTGCACTAGACGACTTTAAAATCTTTATAGCGTGCACAATCACTCGGATATCGTTCATCATCGATAATCACATTTTTTTTTTTTTTCTTTCTCTAATGATGTTCTCATTAAGCCAAAAAATAAATTTTTTTTATTTTAAAATTCTTTTGTCTCATTTATCGTTATATTTTTCTTATCCTCATTTTATCATTTACTATATTCTCATTCATTATAATCGTACTGTCAAATTCATTTTCAAGAATAATATATAGATAGATTAAAATAAAATAAAAATCGATCATCAATAAGTCAACAAGTTTTCATTTTAAAAATTTTTCAACTGGTTGACTATTCATTTGAAAAGTAACAAGCACCCTGAAGTTTGACGTGGTAATATTATAAATTTTATCTCTCAAGAAAATAAAGGGAAAAGTATAATTGACTGTTTTTGTAATGACTGTCTATTATCTATCAAGTATAAAAGTAAAAAAAAAAAAAAAATTATTCAATGAGTTTATTTACGGTTGAGTAGTCGCTTGAGAATATATTATTAAATATTTATTTTCTTTGTTTATAAATTTTTTTTTTTTTATCAAACATTTATATCAATTATTTTTAATTGAAATAAATACATTTTGTCCACAAAAAGTGTCAAAATTCTTTTGTAAAATAAAAATAATAATGAAATAAAAAATTAATATAAATAAATTTTAAAAAAATGTCAATGTAATATTTTTTTTTTACTTTCATTTTAATTTGCATGTTCATGCTGTAATTCGGAGCAACTGCATGATATCTAGAATTGGAGTTCTACTTTAATACACTGAACTATTAGTGGCTTAATTAAGCACGCACAAAATTTCAAGGAACGTTAGCTGTGTAAATGCATATATAGATGGGCGTTATGTTTATGTGATTTATAAATAAATTAAAATAAAGTAACATGAGAGGTTAATTTAATATTTTTTTTCGTTCCCTACTTTAATCTATTTAATTTTTTTCCTTTTATTAACGCAATAAAAGTCATCGGTCGTTTTGACTTTCAGAGAAATGGCAAATTACATTCCGAGTATTTGTTAACCAGTTTAATTTACTGTATACTTTTATTATTCATTTTAAATAAATAATATACATGAAGACTTTTATCTGTACATGCTGAGATGTCACTCTCTGTGTCTAGTTTTAGGTCGCCAAGAAAACCTTTTAAGAAAGTAGATTCAAATTTATATTTAATGAATTACTTGAAGCAAAATGTCCTCGATACAGAAAAATATAAATTATGGATTTATTAAGATGGCATGTATCCAGGATATACCTTGAGAATGACAGAAAGAAAAGGGTAATAGTGAGGCCTTCCATAATCTCTAAGCAAGACTAAAAAGACTGTGCATTATTTTGGATATATCGCGCTTAAATATATGTGCAAGATATATATAATTCCCTGCAGGAAGACTCACACATTATTTTAAAATCATTATATTAACTTGGCAATAAAATTTTATTTTTATTTACATTATTATTTTTTTTTTTTTCCTCTAATCGCACTCGGGTTGGAAAATATTTTCTAGCATAACATATACTTTATATTTTTTTTATTATCTTAATGGACCTAGAGAATGTAGGACCTGACTCATCTCTTATCTTTTCTACTGTGTTTGCTATTATTATTAGAGTTTAAATCCTCCCGGGAAAATAATGATAATAATAATAAAATTAATGTCTGAATTTTCATTCTACGGATATCTTAAGCCAATCAATTTTGTTTGTGTATTTAATTAAAAAATCAAATATACTAAATAATAATATTTTATTTAATTTTTTTCATGTGGAAAAAAATAATATAATGAAAGTTATAATAATACATTTTTGTCAATGAAATTTTTTGCATTCAAATAAATAAAAAAGAAAAAGTGAGTTTGAATTTTGAAAGTTTTCAGAGACTCTTCAGAATACTCTTCACTTTCTGTCAGTATTTGAAATTATTCGCTCTGGCAATTTGTAACTAATGGATTGGAAGAACATTGCCAACAGGTCGACTCGTTGTTTACCAAACCTCGCACGACTACTGTGTCTATACATACACGCATTGATCTGCGAATTTCAAATTGCATGATAACTGATTCAGAACAACTCACATGCATCAACTAAAAATGCATCAATTTTATTTTTTTTGTTCAAATGATAAATATTTTATTATTTCACATTGAAATATTTAAATAAAAATAATAATTATTATTTTTGTTTATAATTTAATTTATTACTGTATATTTAATGAATTTAAAATTGACATTAATTGAAAAATAATTGAAATTATAATAATTGATATTGATTATAATTTTTATTTATTTATAAAACAATTTGAATAATTAAAAGTTAATTAAGTTTGTGAAATTGAATTTATTTTTACAAGTGTATTTCAGTATTGATTTGTAGTTAAGGTATATTATGCTGTTCCAAAAAGCTCGGTTAAGGTAGATGATTGTACAAATGAGAAACAGAATGATTAAGTGAAGGATAGAAAAAGACATTTTCATGAGATCAAACATCCTAGTTACCGTTGCTAATGTTTTCTCATACTAGCAGCTTTTTTTTTTCTATCTATCCAAGCTCGAATTTAGTCGTTCAGCTGAGTCGAGAAAAGACTAACCTTGGTATTAAGGATAAAATAACTCCAAAGTAGACACTTTTATATCCTTTTTTTTTTTACTTATTTCGATTTATTTATTTTTTTTTTATTTCATTTGCTAAGCTTCTGACTTTTTCTACATAAAAAAAAAAACCTCAGGTCAACAATAATATTTTGAGAAATTTTTTTCATCAATTATTGAATTCATTTAAAAATTAATTAAATATGGCTTTATTTTTCAACAGACATAGTAAATTATTCATACTCAAAAAAGTATATATTTTATATTAAAAAAAATAAATAAGTAATTTATTCAATTTTATTTTAGATTGTATAAATTGAGACATTAAAATTTTCCTAATTAAATTAAAAACGCATTTATAAATTCAGTAAAATACAATTAGTAAAATATATAAATATAAAATATTCGCTCATATTTAATGATGAATATAAAAGTTTTATATTGAATTTATATTTTTAAATTTTTATTTCATATCAATACGAATAAATAACAAAGCAAATTAATAAGCATTATTAATTTAATATCCGGGGAAATTCACATTTGACGGAACCAATATCGAGGCACAAACACGTTCGGGTCTTTCACATGCAAACCTGCGTGGCAATATATGGTTGGTATGAACAGTAGACAAGTGATGAGCTCCATGTGTCGTGTTATATTTCAAACGATATTAAATATTATTTATTTCATCAAGCATTATTCACAAACACTGAGTCAAAATTCCAGGAAAAACATGATGACTTTTGGGCTATTATTACCAAGAATACCAAGTCATCCAGTTAGTCATGGACAAATCAAAGTGACTTTGTGGACTTGCATTAAATATCAATTTCAAAATGACTAATTTATTAATAATCATGCTGAAGCATGTCAGATAAAAACCATGACAGTAAATAAATTTTGCATGTCTCTAGATTACCCTCAAATCTAAACCTAACCGATTAAAATTTTTCCAAGTATAATGATAAGCATAAAGTCATCCTTCGTAGACCCGTTGTCATGTGGTAAATAAACATATAAACCTTAAATTATTCTGAAATCATATAACTAATAAATTCAATATTTTCGTATAACCATAATAAATAGTATGGCATTATTTATTTTCTTCCCTAGGCTTGCTCTTTGGGGCATAAAAATTTCAATTTCATTCAATAAAATTCAGTAAGGGAAACGGAATATATTTCATTTATGATTCAATTTTTATTTATATTATTTTTTATCTTATATTTCTTTTGTATTTTTAAAATAATAAAAATTATAATAAAACCATTGTTTTATAATTAAAAAAATAAAATAAAAAAAAACAACAAAAGTTAAATAAAATTAAAAAAAATTGTTATTAATTCTTCAATGTTTCGTCATGTAGCTGAGAGAAAACTTGGCTTTTTCTTTTATGTTTTATAAAATACTGAGACACTCATAAATTTCTTGTCAGTTTCAAGTAAAATTATGACAACGTTAATAATGATTATATTCAAGCAACGCGTTCCTTTGTTTCAATAAGAATATAAGTAAAGTTATATGGTTGAATTATGATGGACTGTTGAGTTATTTAACTTACTCATTTTCCTAATTGACTGAAAACAAAATAATAATAAAATATAATATTATTATGCGCGTGTTTATGAAGGTATATAAAAAGAAATATTGCATAAAAAATAAATTGATATAACACCATTTAGAGGATCATTTGAATGATGCACTAAAATTATATACATAATAAACATGACAAGATTTTTTTATCAGGTTAATTTAGCTTTTTCAATTCACATTTGTCAACACCTAGTCCAACACCCGGTACAAATATCTAATGTATGTCATGAACCATGCTTGACATATAACGAGACATTTGGCGTAACATACATTAAATACTGTTTTGCCATTGTGAAACATAAATTTATGTCAACGTCTGGAAGTAATTTATACACGTTGATACAACTTTACAAACGGAAAAAGGGACTCCAAATTTAAAACGTATTTCATACTGATAAGCGAACATGAAAATTTATTAATGAAATTTACACACATTCATTTAATTATATACATATATACCAACATTAATAAAACAAAAATAAAAATATATTTCAAACAAAAATATCATGTTTTTTTTTTTCATTATTTTTTATTATTTTGATTTATTTTATTTTTCATTTTTTTACCGGTTATTTAACAATATTCTATTTTCCATAGAGAGTGCATAATAAAAACTCAATGTAAAATGCATCTCATGAATCTGGATGAAGACCAGACTTTATCAAAATATTTTTATCGAACACTTTTGAGTAAAAAAGTTGTTGTTGCATCTATACTATTATAGTCTTGTATACATAGTGTAAAAGCAAGTTTTGTGTATATATAAAAAAATTGTATAAAACCAAACTGAGCGTGTTTTTCCTTGTATTGAGTTGTTACTTACCACCTCGGGCAAAATTTATGTCAGGGACTCAACAAAACTTTACCAACATAGATATTATATTTATATTGATATTATTATAAATAATATTTTTATTTATTTGTGACATTTATTATGACAACATTCGAAGGTCAATTCACTCAAGTAAATATAAATAATAGCCAATTGCGAGGAAAAAGTAGAATAAAAAAAAAAAAAGTATAATAAAAAATAATGATTTTCACATGTTAACGATACTCCTGGGTAAACATATTATCTCAAATTTATTTCTTAAAAAAAAAAACAGATCTATGTATTTATATTGAAAAAGGGAGAGCCATATGAATTTTTGCCCAACCCAGTTAGATATTTTCAAATATATTTATCAGGTTAATATATATAGTTGGATGGGTCACACGACTGCACATTAACTCCCTAAAGTGACGAAAGTATATGCAATATAGTATGTGATCTCCAAAGTGGCGAGAGAGTATGGTACCTTGGGGCTAATCCAATACGGTCACACAAGTTATATATTAATACATCTATACCGTGTTAAGGTTAGAAGGGCAAATGTTTACCAAGAACTTGGCTATGAGCTAGGAGTGTTAAAGACGAATTAATCCAAGAGTTAGTCTTGCGTAAGCAAAGTCCAAAATATATATATAACATAATTGAAGTGCAGTTGATCGTCTTTATACTTTATATATTCACTCATTCACAAATTACCATAACTCAAATATTAAACAAACAGCTTTTTTTTTTCAAATATAGAATTAATAAATTTCAAATACAATTATTATTTAATCTTTTGTTCAACCTTTTAACCTGAACCACAAACATACATTGTTTACTCTTTCTTTTTTTTTTCATTTTTTTTTCTCTATACCGACTATTATCTTGTGACATCGTAACGCTTCTACTTGGTCGAATAAATTTTCGTTTTCTACAATGTACTTTGTTCAGTGTACACATATATGGCTGAATAAAATATATATATGTATGGATGTTGTACAAGTATGTGTGTAATGTGGCCTTGCATGAAGTGCACAGGGTTTGCAAGAAAAGTTACCTATCCACCCCTTGAGTCCGTGAGCTGTAACAAATTGCCAATCTCAACCCAGGGATACTAGACTCTGCACATTCTACAGACGCTACTACTATCATCTCATCATCGTGCACCGTTACACTATCTAAGACACGGATTGCCAAATTCCCCATATTTTTAACATCTGATTTACTACAATTTTTCACAACGTATCATTATTTATTTACTCAATTTTAGTTTATTTTTTTTTTTTTTTATATTACTATTAATTAATTTTAATAATAAAAAAGTTTTGATGAAACTTTTCATTATGTTTTGTTGAAATAAATAAATTATTACTTGTTTGTTTTATAAATAAAAACAGTATCTAGGTTTAATTGATTTTTTTAAATGCATTTTAAATTATTAAATATGATTCAAATAATATATGCAAAACTGAAAAAGATAGAAACATTTTTCACTTGCAGTCACTATAACAAGGTTAAATGTCATACAATATAGTTCACTGGTGTATAACTATATGTACATCTGATTTAAACAAAGTTTCTTTATGTTTACAGATAAAATGAGGCACAACACAGTCACTGACAGTAGTATGAATTTTGTCACGCAATCCTTGCACGCAAACATATTTTATTGTACACTATGCTACGACTGCATAAGAAAATAAAATAAACAAAATACTTGTACAAACTTTAAGGTGGTAAATTTTTAAGTAAATATTTTTTTATATTTATTTCAATTTATATATATTTTTTTTTTTTAGTGTAAATATACTATGACGAATTTAGTATTGATTTTTGGGAGAAACATAAGAAAATGCGATACAATGAATAATGCTGAGTCTGAATTGCGAGACATCTACTTAGAGGCAGTCAAGCTACATTGTCTCAATGTGAACGGCAAACAATCGCAATCCCTCGATCCTACTGAAGTGTCCACCATCAGTGAGTTTGCATTCAACTTGGGACTTGTACAAGTCATCTTATCCTCACAATAAATTGCAAAAAAATTATCCTCTTTTTATCTCCCATATATTGTATAATGTGCAAATATTTTTATTTTTTTTTTTAAATTTAACTTTAATAATTTAATAAATTATTTTAAAATAAAGATGACTTTGAAAATTTTTCATTTTATCAAATTAAAGTTCTTATAAAGCTTATTTTTTCCAAGATTTTATTTGAAATTATTATTAATATATTTTTTTTTTTATTTCAAGTTTTAATATTTGATCTTGAAAGGAAAAGTAAAAAAAAAAAAAATTCTTCAATACAAAAGTGAATGGACGGGGTATTATTTCGACGTTTATATAATAATATTGAAACAGATTTAAAACTTACAAGCTTTAAAATAAATAATAACAAAATGATAATAAGAAATAAATAAATTAAAAAGTTTTTCACTGACAGAGAAATTCATCAGCCATGATTCTTCAAGATGAGAAAAAAAAAAGTATGATAATTTTTTTCTTTTACAAATGGCTTATTATGATGAAGTTTATTAATTTTTTTCTATTGTGAATATTTTATTTCAAGTAATTATGTCGTTTCATATAACCAATTATATAGTCTGATGATTTTAAAAAATAATAAAATATCAATAATGTTGAAATTATAATAATATTCACTTGGCGGAAACCATTAGTGTCTGTTGTCAAACAGTCTATACTTATTGCCAGCTGTAATTCAATCTTTCCGTCTACACTTATCCCCAATATAGGGGTATTATCGAAGATCTAAACTAAAAGGAAATAATTTTCGTGCTATAATTTGTAACTAAATCCACAAGTAAACAAGATAAAAATATGGCAAATGACGAGCTACAAATATACTATATAATTGAATAAACATAAAAATATATTATGAATTTAATTTAGCAGCTAATAAATTTTTAAACTAATTAATAATGAAGAAAAAAAAATAATATATGTATTTATAGATTATTTTTATCTAGATAAAATACAATGCATATGAACTTCAAATTTATATCATAAAATTTTCTTTAATCCTCTTTGAAATACAAAGTTTATCTTTTCAATTGTTTTTACAAAAATTGACCGGGAATTTTATACAATCAGTGAAAAAAGAATATATAAAGTAAGCTAGTTTTATTTTATAATGTAAACGTAGAAAAAAATAAAAATATTTTTCTGGTTTTGAGAGTTTGCCACTTGGTAAAAAAAAAAAGTACAACCTATACCACGTTCGAGTACGAATAGGGTGTGTGAATATATCGATCATCGATATTTATTGCTGCTACGTAGTCGGCAGTAACTCATCAATATGTATTCTTTCTAGATATACATATATATTTTTTCTATACACATGTGCAAAAAATTGTAATTTAAAGAAAAAAAAAATTTTTTTTCCATACACTCTTTTAAAAAATTGATTAAATTATCATTTGTTTCTTTTTCTCCAGAAATAAAAAAATAGTCCAATTTAATTTTTTATAAATAAACAAAATTATTTTTTACAGTATAAATAATTTTTTTGCTTGGTTTAGTATTGATATGAAATATAAACGAGTGAATACGACAAATAAAAATGATAATAATATACTATAAAAAAAATCACCACGACACGTAGTAAAGATAAATTGGATTTTACGAAATAGCCGAGTCCAGTATTGCTAAAGATAGAGTCAATTATCGAGACGCCCATTGGTCTCCAGGGAGTTACGATCTTACGGACAAGTTCCGAATCCGGAGTAGCAGGCATCCGCTCCGGAAAAACTGGGAAATGGGTGAACGCAAAAAAATAAAATAACTAGACATTGCCATACTACAAAATACTAGAAGAATTTTATTTTTTTTTCTACTAAATTTACTGCTTTTTTTTTTATTATTATTATTAAAAATAAAATGTATTTTTTTCAAGGTGATATATATTTTATTTTTTTATTTTATATTGCTGCATGTTATTTAGTGATCCAGCATGATTTTATATTCTCAAATTATATGAAAAATTTTTCGAGAGTGCCAATTTACCTTCAATCTTGCTTTTTTATATATATATTTTTTTTATTGCAGACAATTTGAAAGAGTCAGCCAGCTTCCAACCCTCGTATAATTTTTTTCAATTTTTTTGTTCTGTTTGTATCTCATTGCTCTTCTATTTTTAATGCAATACTTCCCTGTCACAGCCGTGAATTAAAGTCTCGACTGAAAATGAGCTTTCCTACGGCGATTTACTCGGGCAAAATGCGCGCGCGCTTGTATATATGTATATCTCAGTAAAAAGGTTGTTTTTTTTTTTATTATTTTTATTATATATATATTATTTTTTTTGTCTCTGTTTGCCGCAGGCTCATGAATTGCCGAAGCTGTGGTTAAATTGCAAGGGTCGACCCTAGCTATATAGAGAAACTGGAGGTAAGGTATCTTCACAAACCGCATATAACATTTCATCGTCCAACTTTGGAGGAAAAAAAAACTGTCTAGTTTTTGAACAAAAACATGAAACCAGCTAAATATTTACTTGTTTTTTATTAATTTTAATCGAGAGTATTTTGAAAGTTTCAATTAGCCGATGATGGACAATTTTAAAAATTGATATTGAGACAAATAAAGTTGATTGAAAATATATTTCAATTGAAATGTTTTTTTTTTTTTATATTTTTTTTTAAATTATTGCAATATTATTTGCAATAAAACTGTATCATTTTTATTTTATCGACTATATTCTCTATTATTTTATATTTCATAACATAATATTAAATTTTCAAGACTTCCAATATCGAATTTTCATCATACTTTTCAACCAACAACGTCCAGCCAGAATCCCAACAGACTGATAAATTGATAATTCGTTTTGAGTAGGTCAGTATAAAAGTTAATAATAAATAAAATTTAATTTTTATTAATCCAACATTTTTGTTTTCAATTATAAAATATTTTTTAAAAAATATATAATTGTCAAATGCAATAAAGTTTTTAAATATTTTGAATGAGTGTTTAACTGAATATAAAACACGAAATATTTTATAATATATTTTAATGCTCATCAGCTTACTCGTTTAGTGCAAGTATAAAATAAAAATTTTATATATATCTTGTAAATTAATATAAATATGTATAAATTTTTATTATCACTTGAACTTTATTCTATGAATACAAGACAACTCAAAGTATTTAATATCATTTAAATTAAATACAAAAGTTAAACAGTTAAGTGTTTACAATATAATTTAACAACATTGTTTGTTTTGTAAAAAATATAAATACAACTTCGTAAATATTTTCTCTAACTAGCTTGAGTTTAGAAAAAAAAATAAAATGTGTAATATAAAACAAACAAATAAATAAATAATCCATGTTTTTTTTTTATTTATAATATTCAATTTATATTTTAAAAGTATTTTTTAACGTGACATGAATTTTTTTATATCCAAGTTGGTTTGCAACAAATGATTCAATTGATTGTAAACTTGTTTTATGCCACTACTAATTTATACAACTTTACAGCTCTTCTTGAGTTTGTTAAGAAATAAAAAATTTAAAAATAAAATACACCTCCCAACTTTGTGAGTAAAATATATATATATTCAGTACATCTTTGTGATGCAACTATGAAAACTTCACCAAAACTTGGATCAATTTGGGGGTTGGTTTTGAAACTACGTGTTGCAACACGATATAAATCCCAGTTCACAAAGCTTACGTGACATTCTAAGATTATATTGATATCCTTTGGGATATTTTGTGGCTTATATTGTAAAAACTTGAAAAATAAAAAAAAGAAAAGTATCAGCATGTGACAAGGTTCATACGAGGTCCAATATGATCGACCTACATTCTGTCTTTATGTAACATTTGAATTAGATCGTAGTGAGTCACGACAGGTTATCATTCCCATGACAAATAAAAAAATAATAATCTCATATGTATTTTTCTTGACAGAAAATTCATCCTGACTGATTATTATTTTTTATATCATCAAATGAAATAAAAATAATAATAATAATAATTTCAAATTACCAATAGATATAATAATTTTATTTTGAAAAAGAAAGACAAAAAAAATTATATACAGAATAATTTTCAACGTCAGTGACTGGAACTGACTGGTTTTTTATTTTTTATTTTTTATCATTTGTTTTTTTATGGTAGGAAATCACCGAGGGAGCAAGTGATATAAGAGAAAAACAGAGTTGGATACTGAATGTTGAGGTAAGCAATAGTGGAGAGAATACTATATTTTTATCTCAGCAAGTTTGGACGGTTTGGGTCGATACTATGTGGTGATGACAGGGTGATATGTCAAACCATTGTCTCTCGGTTTTGCTCAATAACTCGCCAGTCATCTTTTCATCCCGACTATACTATCATTTTACTCACAAAAAATTTTTACGTATTTTTTTTTTCTCCCTTTTCATGGTTTATCATGAGAAAAATATTAGAAAAAAAATATCCACATCACTCTGGTTGATGTTTATAGAAATTCCAACGTATTGACTGGAATTCAAAGCAATAATCTTTAATAAACTCGACTGAATTGGCTGATTTCGTTGACGTAAATCAATTGGATCTTATAAGATTTCATAAATTTTTGTTTCATTTTTTTTTTTTTTTTCTTTTAATTTTTTAACGTACATTGGGGCAGTTTTATTTTTTTTATTTTAGTTTTGTTTCTTTTAAAAGTTGGGAAGAAAAAAATACTCCAATTGGGACGTTATATTTTGTGTCTTGAATTTGGAAAAGTTTTTTTAGGTAAACTTTAAAAGAAAGGTGGTTTTTGTATTTCCACGCTTTTTTTTTCAATCATTTGTTACCTTTTTTGTTTGTGTATGTGTGGGTATGTATAGTTTTTTTTTTTTTTTTTTGTTATAGTTCTTTGATATATAAGCTTCAATATACTATTTTTTTTTTTGCTTATAGAAGCCCCGACAATAAATAAGAATCTCTTTACTCTGTTAACAGCAATATAGTCGAAAAGTTTTTCAACAAGCTGTGAAATAGTCGTCGTGTATATTCGGAGGTCGTACAAGAATAAAAAAAAAAACAAAAAAAAAAGTAAGTAAGTATAAAATTGAGATCCTAAAAAATTTATAAATGTGTGTCCATGTAAGTGAATGGTAAAATTGTGTAGTATATTCATGAGGGCAAAACGATCGTTTCATTTCAATTGAATAATAAAAAAAAATTCAACTTATTTTATATTTTTCTTAAAAAATATATATATACATTTTTTTTTATCAGCAGTAAAATACTAATAAATAAATATGAAAAAAAAGCTTCATCATATTTTAAAACTATTTGAGAAAAAAAAAGAAAAAAAGTTTATCATCTTCTCAAACAAATGAATTTTATATAAAATATAAAAAAGTTTTCTTGAAAATTGCCATGAGGCTAAAAAATAAAATAATAACTTCAAAACTGTTTTAAAAACGTATGTAGAAGATACGCCAGCCTCTTATATATATTTTTATTTTTTTTTATTTTTCTGATTGTTTCTACATTCCCATCTTGGGCTTCCTCGTTCTCTCCTGTGATGATTATAATTATATTTTCCGTCCCGGGGGTCGACAAAGTAAGAGAAAGTTGAATCAAAGACCGTCCTTGAGGCGCAGTCGGTAAAATGAAGGATAAGAAAAATAAAATAAAAATAAAAGAAAAGGTAATAGAAAAATAAAAAAATAAAAAAAAACAGAGGATAAGAGGACTGGAGAGTTTTCGAGACTGATCTTGTTCTGTTTCGTTCTATCTATATGTATACCATAGTACACTCGAAAAGAAATCTAAACGAAGGTAAATATGACATCCGGAGTTAAATCACGTTGTAGAGAGAAATAAAATGAAATCTGCGGTGCAACGTGCATTTTTTATATTCATATTCGTAATGGAATTGAGTTGATTTATTTATTTTCTTATCCTGTCACTGAAATTTCATAGATCAAAGTTTATTTTTAATTTTTCATATTTATAATACGATAAATATATATGTGATTGAAATTAATTTGTATATTTTAAATAAATTGAAAATTTTGTGAGCCTGATTTAAATTTTGATTAACGAAATTCATTTTACTTCTAAGTAGTAAAACCAGGATTTAGTCAGACACACTTTTTATTTTTATTTTTAAAGACTAATTTTATTATTTTTTTGTGTCAAGTAATAAAAATAAAAATTTGTCAGACACTCAATGTTAAAAGTTTAATGTTCATAGATGGTAAATTGTTATGTGAATGTTTTTTTTTTTTTTTCACTATAAAAAAAATTGAAACTTTTGACACTTTGCAAATACAATTCGATAAAAATTCAATTGACAAAAAATATTTTATGATCGATTACTTTGTAATACTTGGAGTTATCCAATATTCAAAAAATTGACATATATATATGAAAATAAAAAGTAAAATATTGTATAATGCAATAGAAAGAAGAGACAGATTTTTCAAAGATGAAACTCACATATATTTTTTTTCTCTTTATTTCAAAAAAGATCTACATACATCTAGTAGAGTATATAGTATATAAAATTCACTATAAACAAAATAAAAAAAAAAAAGAAAAAATAAATAAATAAGTAAAGAAAAATATGTATGAGATAGCACCTGAATTTTTCATCGATCTAATATTTTTTGCTCAGTCATACAAGTCGTATTCTTTTTACCCTTGATATTTACGTGCAAGTATTTACGTGTATTTCGCATATATGTGTGCTCATTCGAGTTTGGAATGAAGTTGAAATTGTCGTTGGTACTAGGGGTCAACGATTCTCCACGTGCCCTCAACTTTCAGAGGCTTTTACAAGATGAAGGGGCAAAGAAAAAAAAGTAAAAAAAAAATGAAATAAAAAACAAAGGAAAAAGAAAATTGACATTACGTAGAAAGGACTACCAACGATGCCAAGGGGCAAATGGTACGAATAAAAAGGTTGAAAATCATGAAAAAGAAGGAGGAAAAGAAAGAAGAGAGAAAAAAAAGAGAATGTAGAAGACATATCTAGCAATGAACTACATTTTGGCTTTGCCCCACGTACAATCATACACGTTTTTCGTCTGCTTAGGTAGACGACAGTGAGACAGCAGATAGCAAAAAAAAAAAGGAAAGAAAAACAAAAAAAAAATAAAGCAAGCAAGCTAAGACCCAGCATCACGGATAAAAGCGGTTGTTTGTTACAATTAGGAGCTCTTCTCCACCTTACAACATCCTTTGCTTGCTTCTCTTGCGTTCATGCGGTAAAACCACCACCACCACCATCACCACGAATATTGCAAACCCTAGCATCTATCTTTCTCAATTCTATGAGCACGCTTGTTCACTTTACCTTTCTTTTTCTAACCACTTACAGCTCACCCCGTACGTATTCAAGACATCGTCATATCCGTCAAGTTGACTGTTCTTATAAGCATCATCTCGAGTATTCTCTTAAACCACATATTACGACCAACAGCAATTATATATTCGTCAAAAAGTCAAAAAAAAAAATAAAATGAAATGAAAAATAATGTAATAAAATAATAATGCTCTTACATACATATGTAGGATTATTACAATATTCAAGAATAAATTACATTCTACTAGTCTGAACAATTGTGCAAAAATTAAAATAAATTTTTTCTCTTTGTCTAGGTTTTTTTGTTTTTTTTTTTTCTTTTCATTTAATTTTTTTTTTCTTTCAACAACTTAATCATAAATATGAGACGAACAAAAAAAAAAAAATAAACAAATAAAAAATATGACTGGGTATTTCCCGTTGAGTTAAAACTCACCAACAAGGAAAATAACAAAACAAAAAAATATATCATTGCATGTACGTATATATATATGTGTGTATATTTTTAAAGTAAAGACTGTGAACATTTAACGGTGGCTATACAGTATATAAACTGTCCTAGCATCATGCGAGAAAATAATTGGTGCGCAACGTTGCTTCAAGTGATTAAGCTAATCGAGCGAAAAGTGGGAGTTAAAGTGTAAGGGTTGATAGCCGATACGAGCGTATATAGCTATCGTAATTGTTTTGCAGCACTAGCTCACAACTTTTCTCCACCTATTTCAATGAATTTTCTGGGGGCTCGAGGTATCGAAGCGGATAACGAACCATCAAATGATATTAAAAAAATAAAAATATAAAAAAATATAAAAAATAGTAAAGTTGTTACGACACTTGCTAGTGCTATAGAGAAAATTTAATTGGATCGATAGATGGTATATGATGGGTATACGCACCTGTAGAGTGGCACAGTAATGGAATGACAAAAAAAAAAAAAAAAATATAAACTAGATTTGATGTTAAGTCAGTTATTTTTATGACTAATTTTATTTTAAATAAAAATTTTAAATGGAAAATAAATTATATTCTTTAATTTTTATTTTTTTTTTAGGTATAAAAATAATTTTATGTATGAAATTTCTTCTTTTATTTTTTAATTGTTATTATGTGATGTATTTTCGGACTATCGAGAATAGAAATTTTCACGTGATATTAGTTTTGGTTATACGAATAATCTCCTGTTCAGGAAATTTATCCATCATCCTCAATTTATTTCCGCCATTTTATGATCCAGTTTCAACTTACCAAAGTATATATACTATTAGATTTTAAAGTTTGGAAAAAGTCATATTTCTACAACGTGTCAATTAGTTGAAATGTAAACTTGATATTATAAATTTTAAAATGTTTTAAAAATATAAATTTTATAATTGGAAAATATAAAAGGGTGTATTATTTTTTGATTAACTATTTTTAATTATTCATTATCGAAATGAACACGTAAATGGATATAAATATTTTATATTGATAAAATATAGGTCAATAAGTTATTTTGTAACAGAATTAAAAAATTATTTTATCATTAAATAAAGTAACACAAATTAAATCAAATTAAATTAATATCACAAAACTGACTGGTTCATTGTCAAACATTTTTTTTTTTCAATAAAATAAATGACTAACACATGTTAATTTAGCTGAATTAAATTTATTTCTATTTCCCGAGGTTATGCAAGCAACATTAAATTTATGATCATCAAGTTTAACCAAAAATCACGTAGAGGCTAATTAGCCTGTCCGTCATATGGCATATTTATTTGTCAGCAAGAAAAAAATTATTTTTTAACTCTTTATATTCATCAAGTAAATTTTAGAATTTAAAATTTTAAATAAAAATTTAACATATTCAAATTTAAAAATAATAGAATTTAATAATTTTGATATTTAAAAGATACTTTTAAAAATGATTGAATAATTAATTTTAATATTTAACAAATATTATAACTTGTTTTTAGAATAACCCCTTAACAAGTTATAATAAAGTGTATCCACGTGGATGAAGTAAAGGCTTTTGTATTTACTAGTGCGAACAAGAGATGGTCCCAAAAATAGAGTACACTGGGGCGTCAGAAAAAACCTTGACAACATACAATTTTATGTTGCTATGTATATGTGTTTCCAGAGGGTATTCACTTGCTTGCTTCACAAGTCTATACATATATACATGTCATGTACATAAACAATTTTTTTTTTTTTTTTCTTCTTCTTTTCATCAAGCAAGCATATTGTTTACTTGTTTACCATACATGTATATAGACATTATAAGGTGATATTCAGTTTCACATGAATTCACACAATCGATAAAACCTAACTCTTATGTCACTTTATTGTATTTATGTTTCCTTTATATATAAAGAAGCATACAAGAGTATGAGCATGCATACCAGAATATAAATAAACTTCATGCTTTCGATGCATGTTAAATATAAATTAATTCAATCAATCTTTAAAAAGGATAAAAAAAAAAAATAGAAAAAAAATGGGGTTCCAAAAATAAAATAAAATATAAAAAGAGTATTGTGTGATGAAATTGAGTAAGGAAAAGAGTAAAAAAAATAGAGTTCAATACTCTGAAATGTTGTACTAGTTTTACCTTTTAGAGAGGGGTAAAATTTCTTTAACCTTTTACCGGTAAAGAGTATTTTATTTCGACAAGTATATTGAGACTTTTGACATTGCTTTGGGCAACTATTTCATATATATAAATAAAAAAGTTACTTGATGATATAGATTGGTAGCCAAGGTGAATTGTCTTGGCAACGATTGATATTGAAAAAAAAAACTAATAAATGAAAACAATAATCATTGAATAAGCCCACGTATACACTGAATGATCCTCGAGTGAGCAATTATGTAACAATATCTGACGAAAAGCTTTCACAAAAATATAAAAACTTGTTTCGAAAAAATAATAATACAAAAATAAAAAAAATTATAAAAATAAAAACATATTGATCCACAAAGAATAAAAACAAAAAAAATATAAATCAAAGTTTTATTATTTAAAGATTAATCTCAAGAAAAAAAAAGTTTAAAATAAAAAATTGATAAAAATAACAAACATAGAGTAATTTAAAAGAGGGTTGTTATTATTACAAGTTTAAATTTTAAAAATTACATTATTATCAAGTGATATTTTTGGTTCATTTTGTGCTAAATGGCTTTTCGTCTGTTTCAGACATTTCAAACGTGAGAATGAGATGAAGGCAAGAAGAATATCAGGCAATGCTAAACTAAACTAAATTTTAGACAATCTCCTTGTCGTTGTTTTGACCGCAGGCAGTCCACTCTACTCTGACACGATTTTATAACATCAAAATAGTGTGCAGACGAAATGGTCCATTAACAAATACACAGTCTGTATATACTGCAAAAAGACTAGGGAAAAAAAAATTGTATATCACACTGGGAAAACTTTTAGCTCACAAGACAACGATGCCCCAAGAGAAGAGCAATGTCTTTTCCGGAAGCACTAACAAAATGATTCAACACTATATTTTCTCTGTATACTATTTTAAAGATGACAGTAAATTCCGAGTAATAAAATGATAATATTAAAAAAAAACCAACTAGATGTGCATTATTGCACATATTTTTTTAAATAGCAATAAGAGCTTACCAATAAAAAAATGGAAATAAAAAATATCCCATCATCAACCATATATTGACAAAGAAAATGAAATAAAATACGCGAATGAGATATATATTTTTGTAATATCAAATATCTTCATTGCATTTGAAATTGGATGATTCGCAGGTGTTGAAAAAAAAAATAATAGTATTCTGTAAATTGTTCATGACAACTGCAGTCATTTATTATGATAGGCATTCTCCGTGGTCTCATTTAAAACGAGGCCAAAGGGCTAAAAAGAAATCACAAAAGAGTTCTAAAACTGCAAGAGGAATATATATATATTTTTTTTTTTTATTTTTCAGTGAGAAATGTGACAAAACTCACTCGAGCGCTTCCAAACGATCGAGCTTAACAGTAGATATATATAAATTTGAGTTTGTATTTGTGTGAGAGTGACCGAAAACCAGCAACTCTGTTCGCCTGTCACAAACATGACTCCCTTGAGCTCTCTGGAACTGATAGTCTATATAGAACTGTGCATTCATGGCGCACACAGCTAGAATTAATTGCCAATGTTTGAATCGTCCGGAGGATATTCGAAAATATATATGTATTTTTGAGATAAAAATTCAGCAAATTATATAACTTGTTTTGGTTAAAGTACAATAGTTTTAATTTATTATTTTTATTTTAATAAAAGATTTATATTTTTTAATTATTGATTATAATTATTAATCAAGTTATTAATTTAATAATTCAATATTTCAAAATGTGGCTAGGGAAATTATATGTGCTAATCAAGTATAATTGTTGAGTTCGAAATGATCGAGACGCATGTTTCAGTAAATTGAAATGTCGTTTCCAAGTCTGATTAGAGTCAGCTGAAAATGTCTTTAATACTACTACTACTAAAATTAAAATCATTTAAATTACTAATGTTCACAAATAGATATCTAAAATGTCACTTTGTGTATTCATGGTTAATGTGGTCAACAATTATCTGTATATTATATATGAATACAAATAAAATGAAAACAACTGGGTTAGATTTCAAGCAAATTATTGGATATGCACGAGTGAATTTGTTGATTTTTGTATTGAAAATACAAAATTGATGATAGACAGTATGCTTTTGTTGAAATTACCTGAAGCGAATTATGTGAATGACCTGTAGACACGTTTATTGACAATGGGGTAGATTCAATTTATTGTTTGAAAAGTAGGTGCGGCCGAGGGGGTAGTATAGTAGAAATAGTGGTAGTTCTATCTTTGGTTCTATATTAGAAAAGGAGGTATATAAATACTTAGTCTTTGAAAACCCGATCAAGGCTGAATATCAGATTGAAGCTTTCAAAGAAACAATTTGCTGTTGAGAAAGCTGCTTTCATGGATAATATCGACTGTCGATATGAAGTCAACAATCAATTTGTTTATTGTAAATATTAAATAAATTTACTCAAGTATATAAAATACCAATATACATGACTCAATAAGATATACTGATTATTTATTTTTTTTTTTTGAATTATTGTGACAACATTGAGTTTGTCGCAAATAATTGAATTTCTAAAAAAAAAAAAAAAACTCAAGATATATTTTTCGATGAATATTTTAACAATTTTTCAAAACTAAAATGAAAAAAAAAAGTGTACTTCAGGGATAAATCAATACAGCTAGAATTTTTTATGTTTATTCATTTTTTTTTTTTTTTTTGTTTTGTCAACTATATTTTATGTAATGCAAGGGATTTGCAAAGTCGGATTATAAAAATGAGGACGTGTTTGTGTCGTTTAAATATGTCAAGCAGGGTATGTCGCAAACTGTTATTTTTTTTTTTTTTCATATATAAATAATTTTATTATTATTTTTTTAAGTCGTGTCAAAAAGTGAGGGAATCCATGGGCTTGTATAAAAAAAAATCCAGTTAAGACCTAGACATTCAGCGTCATAGACCCGCTGGAACGATTATTGCTTGGGTAATAAAAGTTAACTACTTCCTTCCACAGACTACTGGATCGATATACTGCCAAAGTGCGACAGTTTTGTAGTCGTCGTTCTGTGGTCATGAGGATTGCTATAGGTCTGGCATAATGATAAGTGAATTGAAGCCAACCTTTTTACTATATCCAAGAACCTTACTATTATTATATTCTTTTTTTTTCGCTTGCTTAAAATAATTGCGAGTTTTGGGGTAACAACCAATTTCAATTCACGTGTAATTGCTGTGGTAAATTTTCGTAAATGTTTTGAAAGTCGATAATAAAGATGAAAAATATCATAAAACTTTTACAAACAAGAAAAATAAGTAATTTGTTTTTTTTTTTTTTTTTACCGTAATTAATATGCACAGGACTTTTAAAGTTGATGGAGTTTTTTTTTTTTTTTCTCATTTTCATTCTATGAATCCTTACCTGAAAAATAAAAAAAAAGTTTTAGTTTATTACTTTATGAACAAATACAGAAATATAAATGACAATGCAAGTAATTTGAAATTAAGTTTTATAATTGTTTGAGAGTCTCAAAGAAGCCTCACTGATGAATGTAAAATTAACTAGCGAAATTACAAATTAAAAATCAATATTATTTGAATATAAAAAGAATTTTAATTTTCATTCAACAATAACAATTGACGGATTAGTCTCAACGACTAAAACATCAATTAATATTTTACTTTTAACAAAGCATATATTTAGAAAAAAAAAAAAAAGCGACAATGCATTATGCATTGAAAAAAAATTCAATAAATAAATAAATAAATTTATAAATAAATAGATAGTGTTTTTATTTAAGAAAAAATGTATATATATTATTTGAATTTTGACAGGATAATCTTTTTTACAATTTTGCAAAAATATAATATACCTAGTATATTTATTTGAAATTGTAAGTGATGTACATAGTCACCAAATGTATCGCGTGCATAATGTAAGATCTTGTCTTGTAATGTTTACATTGTAGAAATGTTTATAACACGAAATGAAAAATAAAAAAAAACGTGTGATGAGCATAAACGTGCTGACAAATATGGAATTGGAACATGCACTCATAAAAGGCAAGAAATATAATATACGTCACTCTTTGAACTTTGCCTTATATTTTTTAACTTTTTCCATTTTTGTTTATTCAGTATTCTTTTGATTTTTTAATGCCTGATGATTCCATACAAAACACACTACTGTATACAATAATTCTCATCATTCTATAAAAAATTCAACGTCAAAAATTGGAAAAAAAAAAACCCAACAACAATAAGAATTTTAGATATAATGTATAAATATAAAATTGAGCTATTAAAAAAAATAGTAAAACAATTTGAAATTCAATATTTAAAATGCTTGAACTTTCATGACCGTTAGAAAAACCAGGGGACTTTTCAGTTGACCCTTGAAAAAATTATTACGATTAGATAAATGTTGAGTTCAAGAAAAGACGTGAAACCAGCTTTTTAGCCAAAGAAAAAAAAAAAAAAGAAAAAAAGCTTAGCTTAGTATAAAATATATATTTTTTTAAAGTTTTTTTTTCTTATTTTTCGTAAAGACGTATGCATATAGTAGTTGTGGCAGTAGTATGTCGGTGTTCTACCAAGCGTAAATTTATCCTATATCTTTCGTGTGCACATACAAACAGCTCTAAAGTATGTTGGATAGCCAAAGGGTAAAGCATTTGCTACACAGCTTCTTCGAGTGTATATACTAACCACCCAACCAACCAAGCATGCTCGCAAGCACCGTTAAGACGTAGCGAGAGTTTACAAGAAGGGATGAATATTTTCCAGTGTCTGTTTTTCAGAACTACAACTCAGTCAACTGAACAACGTCTTCTTGTGGTTATATTATCCTTCATATACAGCAACGGATATATCTCAGACCTTGAAATACATTGAAGCTTTACTTTACAAAAGCCTAACAATCATCCCATCCTCTCTAATTTTCACAAGCTAAAATCACATACATATATAAACATAATTATATAAAACACACGTATAATAATTCACATTATAATATGTACATATATATGCGTAACTTTTCTCCATAGATGTTTATGACTATAATCACCACAAGCATCACATTTAATTGCTGGAAGAACCGAGATTACATGCCTTCACGTATATACCGTCAAAGAGAAAATTAATTCTACACAAAGTTAATAGATGGAAAAAAAATAATAATAATAAAACAAACAAGAAAGTTCATTGACCAATGTTTATATATAAAAAGCATGTGTGTACTTGTGTGTTTGATCAAGTGGAAAGAACTTTAAAGGGTAAATAATGAAAAAACTAAGAAAAAGAAAAATTATATGAAAAAAATAATAATTATAATTTTGATATCAAATGCAATTGAAGAGTTTGTGCACAATTAAGTATTTTAATGATTTTGATATGTACTTTGTGAGGATATATCAAACAGTTAGTAATTTTTTTTACCATTCAGAGGAGTATATTGCAATAAAGCTAGACGTGTTGTTTGAGGAAAGTGAGCTAATCAAGCATACGCACATGCAAACAGTGGCAACTTGTGATAAAGTCTGCTATGAGAATATTGTTCAAAATATATCTCTATATATAGAAATTGAATATATTTTAGTTTTATAGTTTGTTTGTCTAATGTTACTTGACACGCAGCTATATACTGAATTTCTCATTGTATTCTATTTGCAGACAATAAAAAAGTAAAAAGAGAAAAAAAAATATATATATGTGCAACATCAATGACGCTTTTACACGCATCCTGTATTTTACATTACCATCAATTGGTGGATGCACGTTTAAAAGTGTATAATTAAACTGTCACGTACAATGTGTGTTTGAATAAATAAAATAAAAAAATTTAAAAATTATAAAAACTGATGGAACTATAAAAACTTCAAACACCAAAGTATTTATATACATATATCTACAATTCTTTTTACAACTTTGTTTATGGAAGAGGAGAAAAAAAAAAAAAAAAACACCATTGGGTGTATATTGATTAATTTAAAAGTTTACACTTCATTTGCAGGGTAAAAAAATAAAATAAAAAAAACTATTTATATTCTCTGTGGAGGTATAAATTTAATACCCAAACAAACTCACACATTTTTTTTCCAAATATAATATCGTTATTTAAGTTTATAAAATTTTTTTTTCAAATAAAAAATTAAATTTATAAAATTTCAGTATAAAAAAAAGGATACATATTTAATTTTATAATGCTTTTTCTTTTTTTTTTATTTTGTTAAAGTTGCACTAGAATCTAGATATAAGAATATTTTTTTTTTGTCATATGTAAATAGATTGCAAAGTTTGCAAGTGAAAAAATCTTTACGAAAAATGTCATAAATCTTGAAAAAAGTGTGGTTCATAATATGTAGGCACATATGCCTAGAAGAAGTTATAGTAACACACATTTTTATCAAACATATATGGACAATGACACGCGGTTGGTGCACACATTTACCGAGGCATGTCGAATCCCAGCGAGAATCCGCAAAACTAATTCGCACTGCGCCACTTTTCTTCCCTACGTTGCGACAGGTGTACCAGAGAGTCTCATAAAAGAACAGAAAAATAATAAAAAAATGTATCTGTTTTTTCTTTTCTTCTTTTTTCTATGAAAAATCTCATTCCACAAGAGCATAAAAAAAAAACAAATAAAACAAATAAATAAAAACACGGTTGATAATTTTTTTTATACTATTTGAAAATCGAAATTAGATTAATTGAATAAATTTTATATTTTACTTTCACATGTAGACTCTTACTAATTTTTAATATTATTTTTAATACTTAAAAAATTGCTTTATTAATATTTTTTTTCCTCCAATTTTCTTTTTGTAAAACATATATTGGAAAATATAAAATTCAGAGAGAAGCAATAATCTTTTTAATTTAACCCTTTTTATTATTTTCTTAATCGAAATATTGAATTAGCAAAATTTCATTAGTTTGCATAAAAGTGGTATATTTTTTTTTCTTTTATTATTTTATTATTTTCGTAAAGTTTATTAGAAATAATAGTAAAAATAAACGAATAGAAAAAGTTTATTTGTATATAGGGGCGAAGGGGGGTCAGAAATCGATAGGTAGAATACAAGCTCAATGCAATATATGCATGTTGGGTTGGATGAGTATCCTATATATATATATTGTGAACTGAATAGTTTTACTTTTGAGATTAAAAAACATCGGAAAAAGCTCTATATCGTGGAGTTTACGACTGCCTCGCATCTATTTATTTTTTTTACTTTTTTTTGTCCCAGGACCCACAATTTTCTCTGATGCCCTCAGGGAAACCACGCTGCCACATTTCACAATACTATTACTACCAACCGTTCTACTACAACCAAAGTAGTTTGTTACTCGTGTTCTGACGTTAACGTAAAACTAACTTTTAGCCCGGTTTGCATCTTTTTAAAACAACTATAAAATAACACTTTTGTTTGAAGCAATTTCAACAGTAAAATTGTCAACTCATTTATGTAATTACATAAAGTTTAATGAATAATTATCTAATTTATCAATCAAATTTATTTCATTTTTATAAATAAATACAAAATTTCATTCAACTATTTTATATTTTCATTATATGTATCATGAAATATATATCAAGTTTTTAAATAAAAATTTAAAACTAAAACTACAAAGACGATGAGACAAAGTTTAACTATCAAGATAATGGATTATTCACACTTTGTTCACTTATTCCATTGTTTGTACTAATGTGAAATTTGAAATGTATATAAATATATATAGATATATTATAGCGTTAGGCGAAATTCAATGTGGTCACTCATCTATGAGACACTATTGAGTAAAATGGCAAGCACGTTGTGAACTTGATGGCCACTTAGAAACACAATATTCAGTCAACGAACGTCAAGACTATAGACTCTTCCGTTAACCGACTATACCCATTACGATAATGTGCTGCCCAGTCTAAAAGATATGATAAGATGATAAAAGTTTTTATATTTTTTTTCTTCATTCTTTCATCTTTCTCAGAGACTTTCAGTCTTCATGCTATAATTTACCATGAAAAATTCTGATTTTAAATTTAATAATAAATATTGATCAATGTTACAATTTTCATGATAAACCTATTAGTCTTTTCATCAATTTTTATAATAATATTTCAGAAAATATTGACATTTAACCAAGAAAAATTATTAATTGTAATTATAAAAATAAAATGGTTATTTTTTTTTTTTTTAAATTGACAAATACAATTTTGGGTCTGACATTGATTGACTTGTACTACTGAAACTTTTTAAGAATTTTTAATAATTTTACAAGTAAAATTATTAAACATAATTATAAATGTCAATAAAAAAATATTGAGTTTATTAATTTTGTGTCAATGAGTTATTATTTATTAATTCTGTATTTAAAATTCAGGTCAACACAATAGAAAATAAACGAAAAAAAATATGAATGCACATATTTTACTTTTTTACATATTAAAAATATATTTTTTCTATATTTCTTATCTTTGTAATAATAATTATTGCTTCATGTTACTTTTTTAATTCAAAAGAATATATCACTGCAATACAGAGTAAACATTTACTTTGATCATTGGAGTGTTGTTAGGTCCTTAATGTCAACGCTTGGACACACAATTTATTTTCTCAAAGATAAAAATCTTGTCATTTTTAATATACAACACTGAATAGACACACAGATTCATGAAAAATGATATGAATCTACAATATATGATATAAAAAAATAAATAAAAAGTATATTTTATTTCATCAAGTGTAATAAAATCAAAGAATATCTATTTTTTATTTTATTTTTTTCCTAAAGATAAATTTTATCAAAAGTATATATCATTATTTCGTTTAATATTATTTTTAAACTTTTATATCTTTTTTTTTTTTTTTTCCAACAAAGAGTAAAAAAAAATAAAAACTTTTCTCATAATCATTATCATCAAATAGTTAGAGGAATATCAAAATTTAAAAATCTTGATATATATTATTTTATTTATCTGGATGTTTTAAGTGGTAAAGTGTAGATGTAACTATAGACCATTGGCTAGTAAAATGAGAAAACTGGTTTACTCAAGAGAGAAAACCATGGTCCCTAATTAGTAAGGTCACGGTATGCTAGCGTATTCTTCCAAGAAACTTTTTAATCCAAAAACTTTATAAAACTTTTTTTAAAACAAATACGAAGCCACTAGTCACGTATACAAAAATGCATACACTCACACAATTACACAAATATATACATATATAAAATATAGTGATGTGCGGACATACTATGAAAGAACCACCGCTGTTATCCGCTATTTTCGCTTGAGTTTTATGAATGCGTTTGTCTTTGTTTTTATTATCATTTTCCATTCGTTCTTCTATCCTTCATACTCGCCAACAATATTTTTATTTTTTTTTTTAAAAAAACCGCGAAAGATGAAAAATAAAATCTTATTATTTATAAGTTCTAAGTCAATTTCAAGTCTCTCAATAGACATTAATATGCAGCAAAAAAAAAATAAAAATATAATATACAAAGAAGAGTACAAACGCTTTTTAGTATATATAAAAAAATGGAGATTTTAAAATGCCATATCCTTTGACTTTTATTAGTACTATAAAACAGTAAATTTCATAGCACAAGTATAATGTTATAAATATTTTTATAGATTTTTAAAATACTAAATTTTTTAATAACGATCCGAGACTTTTTTTTTATTCTATCCCTTTATTTTTGGCTAATATTGTTTATCAAAAAAAAAAACCACAAAGATACGAAAGAATGAATAAATAAATATATGTATTTTTTTTTTTTTGAATTCTCTATTTTCATATAAATTTTGTTTATCGATAGACAATATATATTCGAATGCACAAATAGAGATATTTATACCAATGGAAAAACTACAATATAGCCAGTGAGTAATCCTAATATTCAATAATTCATTATCGACCCTTCCAAGCTAACTTCCGTCAGTGATCCGGTTGACCCCATAAACGTTCAAACAAACTGACATTATTGTAGACGTTGCTATTCTCCAATTGAGCTTTCAAATCCTTGGCCGAATTCACGTTGGAAGGTCTATTCAATTTTAGATTTTTTGTAATCCAGCCAGAAACTTGCTTTACGTGATCAACAAAGTTATATTTATCCTCTAGATATATCATGATCTTTTCACAAATAATCTCAGTAAATTACTTCGATGCTCAAGATTTATCCATAACATCCAATAATTTGACATTACAAATTTTCAACAAAGATATTTAAATAAAATATAATTTAAATTATTGTTTATCTTATTTAATAAATTAATTAAATTTTTATTAATTTATAAAATGTCTCAAAATTCAAGTGAAACTTATCGTCGCACATTAGCAATTAACAATAATAATTATATTAAACTACCCATATAATTTGTACTTTATACTTGGTATAATATTTTAATCTTTTTTTCATATCTCTTTAATCTCTTCTAACACCAACTAAAATATAAATTATTATTGGATAAATATTGAATAATTAAATGTCAAGAAATTTATTCCAAAACGTTAATAATTAAATGATAAATAATAATAATTATTATTATCCAATTAACGAATATAATAAACACTGATGTATAATAATATTATAATTCATATAAATATATTTTCAATTTATATTGTTTATTTTTTATAATAAATAACTGAATAGCAATGTCCTGAGTATATTTCAAAGGCTGATAATAATATAACACTATTTTTATCATATAATTATAGTTCATGTTTTTCAACGGAAATAAAATAATAATTTTGTCTCACATACATGCATAACAAAGAAGCTAGAATACCTGGTGGACTATTCGCCTGTGGGAAATGCATGTTATAAAATACAATTTTCCAATATTCCAATATTATATGCGGCAACACTGAATACGTTATTTTCATCTATCATAATAATATTATATAATGATAAAAAATATACTACAACTGTGACAATTATTTATTAAATATTCCATTGAATAATTGTCTCGTTGTTTCATGTCATTTTTTACATTTGACATTTAATGAAATGATAACAGCTTAAAGATTTATTATAAATTTATATTTATTGTAGTTATTCGTGTGATATCAATTTTTTTTTTTTTATTTTATAATACTGATATATATTTTTATTTTTATTTTTAATGATGCTTTATCATGCTATACATAGGCAAGGCATGATATTGAGCTTTGAATAACAATAGCCTCTCATAATAGTAAGACATAAATTATACAAAATTTAATCAAATTGAATTTTAAATTTCTTTGTAAATTATTCCTTTTTTTTTTTTATAATAAAAATCAATTCCTTCAGACTATTGAGCTTTTAAATATAGATTTAATTTAATTTTGTCCATGTCAATTTAAATATTCAAAATTAATGACAGTTTTTGATAAAATAGAGTGACATTTTGACACTTTAATTTCTCGTTCAATTAACAATTTTACCTTTCTTTAAATTAACAAGTTGTTTTAATAATTATGATAATAGTTACTGTGTCACAGGCATTATGTATATGTTTCTGTGCTATTGAACGGAAAAAAAATCATCACCTTCAAAGTGTTTATAAAGTTCATGACCGAGAACAAAACTTTTGACTTATCAAGTTTATTTTAATCATTTTGTATATAGACTCAAGTTTTATTTTTATTTAAATAATTAGTGCACATTCATCAATAAAGTTAATAAAGTTTTTACATAAACTTTAATAAAAATAAATAAAAATTAAAAATGTGAAATTATTTTTAAAAGCTCATGTTTTTATAAATAAAAAAAAAAAAAAAGATAAAAGTGACTTGCCATTTGCCAAAAATAAAAAAAAAAAAAAATTTCAATATATATTTTTCTTATCTGTCGATCGACATACACATTTTTGGTTTAGAGGGTATAATCGAATTTACGAATATTTCTTTTCATCTCAGCTCTATCATTTTTCATTGTCTTGAAAAATAAAATTCTAAAAAAAAAAAAAAAACACATCGGTTCACGGGGGATAAGTTGTTTTCACTATTGTGAATATCATATAGCCCTACATACAACGTGGGTATTCGTGCATCGAATGATGTTTTGTCTTTTACGTACGGATTTTTGGGTCCATCTACTTTGTGCAACTTTTTTTTTTTTTACTGCACATAAGCTCAGACAGCTGGGGTATTTGAAATGTGAGAGGTACGCAAGTGTGAAATAAATAAAAAGAATAAAAAGTTAGCAGGGCAGTAGGAAAAAAAAAGAAAGAAAAAAAATATAAAAGAGGTTAACATACAGAGTGAGAGATGAACAGACGAGCTCACTCAGCAAGGGATATTTTGAGCAAGCTCCCTCTCTTGCCATCTCTGATCTGACGTAGTGGGATTAGTAGTCCAAAGAGGGAATACTCGTTATCCATTCAAAGAGGAATGAATTCACAATGAACGTTAGCCCTTTATCTTTTTTTTTATACTATTTTCATTGAACGAGAACGAACAAGGAAAAAAAAAAATGTATATATCTGTAATAATTCTTTAAATTATATCTCTACTTAAAATTTTTTAAGTATAATTTTTTTTTTTCATTTCAGTATCATTTGATTATTTAAATTCATACTCTATTTTTATCATTGTAATTTTTTTTGAAACTTTGCAAATTTTTTAATTTAAAAAAATTGTTCTTTCTTTTTTTTTTGTTCGTTTCATATATAAATATATTGCAACCAATACGAGCTTCATTTCACATAGTGGTTTTTATTCTGGATCTCCAGTGGACTCTTATCGTTATTTTTATTTTATTTTTTGAATTGTGCGACATACCATGACCAAAAGTATGAGAGAGACTCTAATCCACACTCTAAAACCACACTTGAATGAGTCCCAAGAGGAATTCTATAGAGCACATAGTATTCTTGTTGGGATGAGGGAGTTTATATATGCCGAATATCGTATCTCATTCGGACCAACAATTGATGCGCATTCATTTGCGCACATATAAATGCATCGATGCGATGCACAACTCTGAGATTCTTTCATATTGGCATTTGTACACCTACTTTGCTTTCGTTATATCACTTCGCATTCGCACGACATCATCGGATTCCATACAAAATTCCATTTCGATTCATATATTTTTTAAAAATTTATTTATTCATTTATTTATAAATATTTTTTTATTTTTATTATATTTACTTTTTTTTGTTTTTAGTATATATATATAAGAAAAAAGAGATTGTCGGTTGCCTTCAAGAAAGCTCTACTTGACAATCAGGCGAACAAAGCTTGACACTCATTGTCGACAAAAAAAAATATATATATATAATAAATCAAAATAGTAACTATTTCAAGTACCAATTGTCATCTTTTTTGTAATACATGATTCATTTATTTGACACGAATTTTATTGTTATTACCCGTTTATTTTTTATTAAAAAAAAATAAAATAACAGTGCCATATCTTGTATCAATCCAATCTACTTCAACTTGGTTCTATTGTAAAAAACTTCTTTACAAAAAATACCTTTGACAAGAAAGATACGATTGATATATATTTATTGTATTTTATAAAAAAAAAGTCATTGTAAATTATTGAAAACATTAATTCAAAAGAATTCTCAGTGATCACAAAAGAATAAAAAAAAAAAAAAAAAATTTAAAGCAAGTGTATTGATTGATGATGATAAAATTTTATATTATTGATAATATAAATTGTAAGAAATTAATTTTATTGCAATTATAAAATATCAGAGATCATTTGATTATGCATTTAAACTTTAACATTTCATATACGCTTGAAATAATTAAATCCACTTCTAAACTATAATCAGGATTTATGGAAAAGTTAGTTTTAGATTAAGAGAACATGAGATATCATGTACAAATTAATTTAATAAAATATTTTATATTGTTAGTAAATATTATTTATATATATATAGATATGAGATTCACATCTAAAACCTCATGAGGTCTTTGGGTTACCACAATATTGTGGTTTTTTCATCTCTATATAAAACTACAATGTTAGCAATGTTGAGAGAACAATACTGAGGGATAGAAGCTTATCCAAATGCTGATAAAGCTTGGTAAAGGTCTTTGGCATTGTGAGAGGGAGAACCCAGTGAATGCCAAAAGATAGGTCTAGTGAGCTTAACGAGGCTTACCAACAATACCACCACTCGCATCCCGTTTCCGTTGACATCAAAACGAGGGATACGCTATATATAAATATATAAAAACTTGACGAAAAGATTCGGCTTGTTCAAGAACATCACCTTCTTCTGTATACCCTATAAATATGTTTGAAAAAAAAATTTACAATAATAATATAAATGCTATACACAGCACTTAGATTGATAGAGTATTTTTTTTTTTTTTGATTCTCTGTTTGGACAAAAGACACCGTAACATGATTCACTTTTTAGTCTTCCTTTGAATTGAATCTATTTTATATATATCAGTTTATTTTTGAAAATATCAACTCGGGATACAAAGTAGCCTTACAATTGAAGCAATTTCAAAATGAAAAATATTATTTGATTTTTTCAAGTAATACCTATGTTTTTTAAATTCATTTTTATATATTACATATATATTTTTTTTATCGCGACCATCACATTCGATTGATGTATAATAATATATATTCTTTCAATTTTTCTTTTACTTTTTTCAATTTTATTATTTTATCTGAATTTGCCGCAAGCACAAAATTAATGGTATATATTGAAGAGTATGCAAAATGTGAAAAAAATAAAATTTACACTCAATAAAAATTTTTATTCAAGACCATTTGTATGTTGGATAAAAATATTGAAAAATCTTTGAATAACCTGTTCAAATATACATGCAAAAAAGAAAAAAAAAAAATGATAATAATAATAAATAATATATCCATCTATACTATGCTTACAGATGCAGATGTACCGATGTACAGTATGCTGACAAAATGGAACATCGTCGACAGACCAATTGTCATTTCAATCGTTCTTTTTTTTTTTTTTTTTTTATATGTGCTGATGTTGGTAACAGCTCGAGGGCTTCCTTGAATCTTCAACCGAGAAATATGGTCTCGGAAATCGCAAATTCAAGAGCACTTTTCTTGATGTTGCGGTACAGTAAGCAATAACTAGTCAACTATATTCAATATTTCTATAAACATTTTGTAACTTTTTTCTTTTTCAACATATATTTCATAAAGATAAATATAAATTGATAAATAAATATTAAAATAATTAATCAAATAATATTTGATATTAATATATTTGACTGAATTTTATATACAATTATAAATTAATGTAAATTTACATAAGTTATAAATTATCAAGGGTATAAAGCCAAGAGTTGGCGAGAGAGAGTGTATGCACAGTATGCGCACCAGTAGTATAACTCGGTTATGTTGAGACATTGAGTTAATGGAAGGATCAACGTTATACGATCGACTTATGGAGCTAGTATAGTTGGCATCACTCCCATAGATAGGGATCTGTCCTAAACGTTTGAATATACGAAGCATTTTCGTACAATAAACTACATATATATATACTGTTGCTGGTAGTTTAAGGAAAAGCCCTCGCACGATATCTGGTCACATATATTCAATATATTAGGGACAAGATAAATTTATCATGGTAATTCTCTACTGGAATTGCCTGAGGATATATATCTAAAACACACCCTGCTACATGTATATATTTTTTTTTTTTGCTAATAAATAAGATTTTTAAAAAAATAATAAAAAAGTGTGAAAAAGAAACAGCAATAAAAGAGTTAAAACTTTGTTGGTTTTTTTGTTTGAAAAAATTCTTGGTAATATAATACACACAATATTGCAGACGATCACGTATCCAAGTTTTATTGGTGAAAAATAAAATAATAGAAAATATATATTTTTATAATTATTTGTAAATACTTTTATTTTATTTTTTTGAATAACTGATTATTTAATTTTATTATATACTCAATCGATCATGATAATTATTCAATTTAAATATATGAATAAAAAACATAGTTTATTCAAAAGATCAAACAGTTGAGATTTAGAATAGCATAAACCACTGCAATTTCACATTTATCGGGAGATTATAGTTGACGAAATTTCATTGAGATTTCCAAACGCCAATCGCACCAACTGAATTTTCACTGATTCTTTATATTCAATAGGTTTTAACGCTTCAACAACCGTTTACTGAATGATAAGTGATTGAATTAAATTCCTATATTAGATATATTATGTGTGTGTGTGTGTTTAAAGTTTGAATAAATAAACATTTAAGACTCAAGACTAACCGCAAGGCAATATATCTGCTTCTCTTATTTTTATTAGATCAAAAAAAAAAAAAAAAATAGATATAGACATAAATAACTAAATAAAATATTGAACACTTTCTCTCACTCATAATTATTAGTTATTTTTAAAAATACTATAATATTAAATGCCATTATTTAAAAGTCAATCAATTATCCGAAATTTATTTTCTTTTTTTTTTAGTTAAAAAAAAATAAAATAAAAATAAATAAACTTCAAAATGTTGAAGCTAACTAACCATAAAGAGAAACTTAATTTTTTGTTTTTTTTTTTTGAGAATATTTAAATAGCAAATGGCCTACAACTATCAGACTGTCTGTGGTACTGACGGACGATCAAATAGCTCTACAATATCTATGTCAACGTGAAAATCCAACATGACATGGAAGCACAAGCGTGACACATTGGTTGAACCCATGTCTACCACCACACTGATGAGAGTTTGTGGGGTTTATTCGTTTTTTTTTTTTTTTCGTTAAATTAACAAAAAAATAAAATAAAAAAAAATAGCAAAATATATTGGATTAATGATTTGTGAGTGAGATAAAGCTTGACCATCGACATGTCAACTATAATTTTAAATAAATCATAATGATATTGTATAAATTTATCAATAATTCATAATAATTAATTAAAATTCATGACAGATACATGTTAGCATTCAGTTATTAATTACATAATGTAAAAATTTGCATTTGTTATATATACTGTTGATTGAATAATTGAAATGGAAAACTTATACAGAGACAATTCCACATTAAAATGCAAATTAACAGTTAAATCTCTGTGACTCGTGAAAATAACGTGAATCATCATACAAACTTACTGCATGGATATTGAAAGGCCAACGAGGATAAGCATATATTTTTTCATAAAATCCTAAATTTAATTTAATAACGCAATTATAAAATATAAATACATAAATTAAAAAATGCTATTTACCCGATTATGAAAAATAAAGAAATTCATTTTTAATTTTATCATAAATTTTTTCAACAATTAAAAAACGTATTAATTATTTAAAAAAAATATATTTGAATATTAAAAATGGATTTCCTTTTAACCTCGATATAGTAAAAGATAAATAAATAAATAAAATAAGTTTAAGGATAAAAAAAATATATATATATTTGGATTTAAAAGAAAAATATAATCCAAGTTGAGTTTGCAAAACTTAAGCAGCAGACAGCAGCGTTACCGTGAGAGTAAAATACAATAGTAACAATGTGCTGAAATTGTGTATAAATATATAGACATATAATATACAATAATATACTATGATAAGAGAACGAAAAAGAGATAGAGAAAGAGAGAGAAAGTAAGACTAGTAAATGGATGGATAAGCATAACACTGACTGAGTGGCTGAAGCAAGTGAATAAGCATCAAGCATATCAGCAAACGGATGGAGATTTCATATCCCTCAAACTTTATGTATATAACCATGTGAAGAGGGAGGAATATTATCGTTGGACAATTCCACTTGGCTATGCAATGTGTCTGGTCTCACGATTCTTATGCTCTCATTTGATATAAATATAACCCAACTACCACCAAAATAATAAATATGAATTAATATCATCATTTTCAAAACCACAATAAAATATACATCAAGCTGCATTATTTAAAACTGGCTATATTTATAATTACATTTTTACTTTTTTTTTCTTATTTTATATCTATTTTTTCACGTCTCATTTCATAATCATCATCTCACTTAATATTTACATATACTTTTTTTGTATTTTTAGATTTTTTTTTCAACCAAATTATTATAATTGAATGATATATATATTTTATACATGGAAAAATGTATTTTTTTTCAGGTCAATTTGACGCTATGTAAGGACTGGAGTATACGTGAGTAAAATTTTAGAGATGAAGTACAACTAAAACAATCTCGTCTCTCTCGACACTGAAAATTAATCCATCCTTTAGAAAAAAAAAAAGCTCAAACTGAAATTTTTCAACATGAAAAAAAAGAGAGAGAAACCACGCGAGTAGAAAATAAAAATTTTGCAAGCATAAAACGATCTGAGTTCACACTGGTATATAATGACCGACAAGCACAACCTTTTTTTATTTTTTACTTTTTATTATTATTTTTTTTTTTTCACCTGCTGATTTCTCTTTATTTTTATACGTTGCCTGAGGGATGACTAAATTTCTGGTGCTGATTGATTTTAGAATTCACTCGCCTCTAGTCAAATATATTTTTATTAATTACTTGAATTGCGGATTCATATTCATTATTTTATATAAATTTTTTTTCCTCATTTATATTTATATACAAAAAAAAAAAAAGACTGTTAAATCTCCTAATATAAAAAGGACAAACATCATCGGTCTTCCGGACATTTGATTGGTCATTGTTTTTTTCTCACTTACTCTCATACAAATTTCTTTCTGTTTGCCTTTTTCTATTATTTTTTTATTTATTTCGTAAGCAACGAAAAAACAACAAAAAAAAGCGAGTAAACAAAATTTTTTTTGATATTTTTTATGTTTTTTTTTTAAAATTGACATATTAAGCTAGCACAACTTTTTTAATAATTATTAGATCTTGATGCAATTAGGCTTAAAATTTTGTGCGAATTATGTGTTTTTTATGTGTGAAGAAATAAATTTGAAAGAAATTTTTTTTTTTATTTTTTACATTTTTTTTAAAACTCAAATATTAAGCTAGCACAACTTTCTCAATAATCATCGGATCTTGCTGCAATTGGGCTTAAAATTTTGTGCGAATTATGTGTTTTTTATGTGTGAAGAAATAAATTTGAAAGAAAATTTTTTTAAATATTTTTTATATTTTTTTAAAAAATTGGCGTATTAAGCTAGCACAACTTTTTTAATAATTATTAGATCTTGATGCAATTGGGCTTAAAATTTTGTGCGAATTATGTGTTTTTTATGTGTGAAGAAAAAAATTTAAAAAAAAATTTTTTTAAATATTTTTTATATTTTTTTTAAAAATTGACATATTACGCTAGCACAACTTTCTCAATAATCATCGGATCTCGATGCAATTGGGCTTGAAATTTTGTGCGAATTATGTGTTTTTTATGTGTGAAGAAATAAATTTGAAAGAAAATTTTTTTTAATATTTTTTATATTTTTTTAAAAAATTGGCGTATTAAGCTAGCACAACTTTTTTAATAATTATTAGATCTTGATGCAATTGGGCTTAAAATTTTGTGCGAATTATGTGTTTTTTGTGTGTGAAGAAATAAATTTGAAAGAAAATTTTTTTTTTATTTTTTACATTTTTTTAAAAAATTCAAATATTAAGGTAGCACAACTTTCTCAATAATCATCGGATCTTGATGCAATTGGGCTTGAAATTTTGTGCAAATTATGTGTTTTTTATGTGTGAAGAAATAAATTTGAAAGAAAATTTTTTTAAATATTTTAAATATTTTTTTTAAAAATTGGCGTATTAAGCTAGCACAACTTTTTTAATAATTATTATAGATCTTGATGCAATTGGGCTCAAAATTTTGTGCGAATTATGTGTTTTTTATGTGTGAAGAAATAATTCAACAACAAAATTTTTTAAAATATTTTTTATATTTTTTTTAAAAATTGACGTATTAAGCTAGCACAACTTTTTCAGTAAACATTCAATCTTGATGTTATTAGACTAAAAATTACGTGAGAATTATGTGTGATTTATGTGTAAATAAATAAATTAAAAAAATTTTTCGTCAATTTATTCATTCTTTTTTTTTTTTTGATAATACAATTATTATAACATATATTTAATCAATTTGTAATTTAAAAAACAAAAGTCAACGCATTTTCATAAATAAATTTTTATTTACAAAATATATAGATTGACATAAGTTTTTCATTAATATGTGAATGTATTAACTTTCTATGCGGTCAGTTTCGATAATTGGATAGATATATATGTATGCATATGTCGATTGGTCGACATATTTAATTTTTTTATTTGCAAAATATCTCGTATTTATAAATAAAAAAATGCTGTCAATAATTATATTCAATTAATTCTGAAAATTGTATGTTGCCTTTGAAATTCGATATAAATTTATTGAGATTTATTTATATACAACAGTTGAAAATGGATAATGATAAAATTCAATTTCAAAGGGATACAGCTATATATGAAATTAAATGAATTTTGATAATTGTAAAACATTTGGGTTAGTGAAGAGAGGGTTCTCAGTATTTCGATGAATTTCCAATTTTCCAAAGTAAAAGAGAAATAGGATAGAGGTTGAAATGTTTCCTTAGTTACACTAGCATGTTGGATTAAGTCACCAAGGGACTGTAGACAGTTAAATTACTCGAAACGATAATTAACTGGATTAACCTTAAAGCGGCTTCCATGGTCACACTGAGATCCTGTCACTGTAACCTTTATGTCATATTCACACTACTACCAATTTATCATTATTTTAAATAAAGTTAAACTATCTTTTATCTCTCATCCATAATCTATGAACAACTACAGTTAATTAGTTTTAATGCTTAAATTATATTTTCATTTGCTCAGTTAAACTTTACCAAGTTTTTTTTATAATGAAAGGACAAAGTCAATCCGATTTAGTATTAATAAATAAAGAATATATTAAAAAATTCATTTATAATACATATGAAAATTTCATGATGAGTTTATGTGATGAAATTTTAGTTTTATATACATATGCAATCTACATGCAAATATCTTTGCTTTGTCTAATAGATCAGCCTAGTTGAAAATCGAAATTAAACTTTTATCACTTTCAAACTGTTGTTGATTTGGCATAGAAACTAGCTGGGAAAAAAAAATCCTATCAGTTCAAGTCACTACTCAGTGAGTAATTTACACAAGCCAAAACCTAATGCTGCTGCTGCTGCACAGGAGCTTTGCACAAATGGTGCACAGTTGTTGTAAAGAAAGTAAATTTATATAGGTATATAAGTTTGTACTTCATGAAAAATGCTCTATTAGACTTTGAACTAAAGATTTTTGGCGATAATTGACTTCACAAGTTATTCAAACTGTTTTAAAATTAAACTTTTGTCTATATAATAAAAAAAAAAATTTAAACGTAATTTAATCTATCGAACTTTTACATTTTAAACTTGCTTGTATATTTAAATTAAAAAAAAAAAAAAATACTTTATTACACTTGTCAATAAATATAATTAAAACTTTGAATTCCGTTCAGAAAAATTCAAATGATTATTTTCATTTCCAAAAAAAAAGAAAAAGGTAAAAATGAATTTAAAAAAATAAAAAAAAATATATATATATATTTTTATAGTATAGAAAAAATATAATGAGGTGCAGTATTTTCTTTAGAATGTGTATAACTTGAACGTCTTGATTTGACCTTTGTAAAATCGTTAACTTGAAGAAGATACTTGAAAAAAGTTGAATTTGTTGAGACGAGCAAGTATACATGAAGTCTAGTCATGTACCATATCAAAAAGTATCCGCAAAAGGCTGACCAAAGATCACTCAGTGGTCTTAGTATGTATCTATAGAACATTTTCATCCTGAGGGAAATGTTGAAAATGTGAATAGGTAAAAAAAAATATAATAAAAATAAAAATTGCCATGGGTTTGTTACGAGTGAACCTTAGGTTTTATATACGATCTCTCAGGAATAATGTACACGCGAACAATGGGCCAAAAGATCAGATGTTTTTCAAGTTTTTCTTGAAAAAAAAAAAAAAAGAAAATTTAGATTGATCACGTATACCGTAGATATACATTCGATATATATGTATATTTATTGTTTCAAATTTTTTTTTTTTTTTTTTTTTTTTCATGTTCAAACATTTGTATTAAAGTGACTAAAATCTGCCGAGCTTTGTGGATATTTCATTGTCCATTTTGCCATGTTGTATTTTTCTTAAAGTCAGTTGGTTACTAGACCAGGATGAGGTCATACATGTGACTTGAATAACGTGAGAAAGTCCATGACATAGCAGGATACATTATTGTATTACAAATGCAACAAACGTCGCTACCATTATTTTTCACGAATCGTTTTGACCATTTTAGACGCTTGGGAATAACTTTCTTTTACCAAACTTTTTTACTTTTGTTATATAAATCTATTTTCACAAAGTGATCTAGAAGTATTTTTTACTATTTTAGATAAACACGATATACAATAAAGTATAAAAATTGAAATAAATAAAAGTCTAGATAAATCATATTTGTAAAATAACTCGTGAGTAAATTTGCATTTGGTTATTTATAAAAAGAAAACTGTCTGTTTTTTTTTTTAATAATTTTTTTATATTTAAATTAGCAATAAATAAATAAATAATCAAACAGCCAAATGAATAAATAGTCACGACTATAATCAAAGTCAAATTATGTCTATTTTCATACAAAATTTTTTATTTTTTATTATTTTGCATTTATCGAAAAATAATTTTTAACCGCTTTGAAAAATGAAAAAAAAAAAAAACAAAATTCCACTATCCCTTTTTGTTATTGAATTGAAAACATTCAACGTTGTAGTAAAAATATTCATTTTTTACGCATCAAAAAAATCAGGGGTTGTTACATTTATGATTAAACTTTTATGAATTTAACATGGATCAAAAAAAAAAATCTGTTTTGTATCAATAAAAATATTTAATATTGTAAACTTCATATGCCGAGGGATAATAAATTTTAAAAAATAATACAAAAACAATTATACAAACAACTTTTTTTTTTTTTCCATAAAGTTCTATAAATTTGTCAACTGTTATTTTTTTTATTTGAATTTATTTATTTACTAGACCCTGTATTGATTACAACTGCTTTGAAATTTTTCAATTTAGTACTTCATTATTATGGCCAGTGAATTTTTTTTTTAAACTAAGTAATTTTTTTTTTCTTTATTTACATTTTGTTTAATTTTTTTTTCCACTAGTATTCATGGTTGTATATTTTTTTTTTTTTCGAATATCATCAATTTCAAATATACTGAATTGAGAAAGAGTTTTTAAAAATTTTATTCCCCTCAAAAAGTTTGGTATTATATTAAAAGCAAACATTTCAACATGTTGCATCAATGCCAATTTTAAAAACTCGAAATACATATATTTTTTTTTTAAATAAAATTTCAACAATAGCCAGTGTATATAAATTTAAAATTAAAACACGAGTTAGGTATAATTTTTTAAATAAAATATACGTTCCAAATATATGCTGAATTTAAAAATTCATTGTTCAAAGAAAAATAAAATAATTCAAGTGCACTTTAATAAATGTATTTACAAATTAGTTACTCAAAAGTTTCTTATTAAATTATAAAAAAAATAAAAAATTTATTTATTAATTTGATGAGAAAGCAGAGAAATATAAAATAGACAAATACAAATTCAAGTGGTTGTTTTGGTATTTGTACCATCATGTGCAAAGTAGAGCAAAGGTTCACACAATTATGTGACCTGTTTTAAACATTTTCATTGTCTAGCATACATGTTTCTCTATTGAATCTATGACAAAGAATAATGCGGGCATTTTTT